>NW_021614353.1:0-5371 GCF_004785775.1 Grammomys surdaster | reverse complement strand
GAGCTAGCGCAAGTCTGTAGTCTTAGGACTCAGGAGAGAGAGAGAGAGAGAGAGAGAGAGAGAGAGAGAGAGAGAGAGAGAGGCAGGAGGATTGGAAGTTCGAGAACAGCCTGGATTTATGTGAGAATCCTGACACCAACAAATACAGAAGGAGACTGGACAGACAGGCATGGTGGTGCTCTCTTAGAATCTTAGCAGTGAAAGGAGGAGAAGCAGGAGACTCGCAAGTGTCCCAGGTCTGCAGAGACGACTCAGCCGTTAAGTGCACTGGCTGCTTTTGCGCAGGACCCGGGGTTCAGTTTCAAGCCTCACAGGGCAGCTCACACCCATCTGTAAGGCATTTTCCAGAGGATCCGGTGCCCTCTTCTGGCCTCTGAAGGCACGAGTCACATACATGCTACACTTGCAGGCAAACTATCTACCCATCCATCCATATAAACGTATATAATATCTTTCGTGAAAAGAGTAAAAGCAGCCGGGCGGTGGTGGCGCACGCCTTTAATCCCAGCACTTGGGAGGCAGAGGCAGGCGGATTTCTGAGTTCAAGAGTTCGAGGCTAGCCTGGTCTACAGAGTGAGTTCCAGGACAGCCAGAGCTACACAGAGAAACCCTGTCTCGAAAAAACAAAAAAAAACAAAAAACAAAAAACAAAAAAAAAAAAGAAAAGAGTAAAAGCAGAAAAGAACAAATATTGTTGAGTTCACATCGTTCTGTCCCACGGCTCACAATGACTTTTAACTCCAGTTCCGGGGGATCTAATGCCCTCTTCTGGCAGCTACAAGAACTGCACCCAAGTGCACATACTCCGTACACACACAGCTTAAACAATAAAAATAAAGAATTTATTTTTATTTATTTATTTATTGTTTGG
This sequence comes from Grammomys surdaster, assembly GCF_004785775.1. NCBI lineage: Eukaryota > Metazoa > Chordata > Mammalia > Rodentia > Muridae > Grammomys > Grammomys surdaster. The sequence continues at coordinate 4,500 of NW_021614353.1, read as the reverse complement.
TTTTTCGAGACAGGGTTTCTCTGTATAGCCCTGGCTGTCCTGGAACTCACTCTGTAGACCAGGCTGGCCTCAAACTCATAAATCTGCCTGCCTCTGCCTCCCAAGTGCTGGGATTAAAGGTGTGCACAACCACTGCCCGGCCATAAAACAAAGAATTTTAAAAAAATAAAAAAGTAAAAATAAAAATATTTTTTTAAGATATTTATTTTATGTATGTGAATACATTATAGATGGCTGTGAGCCACCATGTGGTTGCTGGGACTTAACTCAGGACCTCTGGAAGAGCAGCCACCACCCTTAACTGCTGAGCCATCTCTCGAGCCCAAATAAAAAAATTTTTTTAAAGTTCAGTCTTAACCTAGTGGTAGTGTTGCACACCTTTAATCCCAGCACTCCAGGAGGCAGAGACAGGCAGGTCTCTGTGTTCAAGACCAGCCTGGTCTATGGAGTGAGTTCCAGGACAGACAGGTTTACACACAGAGAAACCCTGTCTCAAACAAACAAACAAACAAACAAACAAAAGTCTTATCTGGGTGGTCTTGTTCTACACCTTTAATCCCAGTTCTGAAGAGGCAGAAGGTTCGAGGCCAGTATGGTTTACTGAGCTAGTTCCAAGACATCCAGGGCTACACAGAGAAACTCGGTCTTGAAAATCCAAACAACAACAAAAGTTGAGTCATAGCTGGGCAATGGTTCCGCACACCTTTAATCCTGGCACTTGGGAGGAAGACGCAGGTAGATCTCTGAGTTCGAGGCCAGCCTGGTGACAGCCAGGGCTATACAGAGAAACCCTGTCTCGAAATACCAATAGAGGGCTGGAGAGATGGCTCAGTGGTTAAGAGCACTGACTGCTCTTCCAGAGGTCCTGAGTTCAAATCCCATCAACCACATGGTGGATCACAACTATCAATGCCCTCTTCTGGTGTGTCTGAAGACAGCTACAGTGTACTCATAAATAAAATAAATAAATCTTAAAAAAAAAAAACAAAGAAATACCAATAAAAAAAAAAGGGAGGGGGGGGGACCTGGAGAGATGGCTCAGCAGTTAAGAGCATCGGCTTCTCTTGTAGAGGAACTGGATTCAGATCCCAGCTCACTCTTGCGCACATGCACACACACACACACACACACACATACACACAAGGTGGCTCAAAAACGCCTGTAACTCCTTTTCCAGAGAATTCGATGCCCTCTTCTGGCCTCCAAGGGCTCCTGAAAAACACACTCAGAACTTGGGCATGCACAGACATGTGCCATGCCAGGCACTGTACTATAAACAAGTGACAGGCAGTGCAGAACAAAGTCCCCCCAGCGCTCACGCTGTAGCAATGGGCTGAGCATAGTAAGTACAGGGTCTACAGTTTACTACAGGACAAGGAAAAGCGGATGGTAATGTTACCGAGGGTGTCAGGGAAGATCCTGGCTTTGCAAGTCCTCTTACTCTGGCCAGAAGTAGCAAGAACCATCCTCCTTTATTGTTGACCATCTGAGTGAGCTCCAGCCTCCCTGGTGGTGAACAGGCAGTCTGCCCCAAGCTCAGCCCAGCTGCACAACAGCACTTTCTTTTCTTTCTTTCTTTTTTTTTTTTTTTGTACTTCGAGACAGGTTTTCTCTGTGTAGCCTTGACTGTCCTGGAACTCACTCTGTAACCAGGCTGGCCTCGAACTCAGAAATCAGCCTGCCTCTGCATCCCAAGTCCTGAGATTAAAGGCGTGCGCCAACACTGTCCGGCCAGAACAGCACTTTCTCAAGGTGTATGTATATGTATATATGTATATTCAGGCATATGCACATGTGTGTATATATACATATACATACATACATACATACATACATACACACACGTATGTGTGTGTGTGTGTGCGTGTGTGTGATTTACCCACTTACATTTTTGTCTGCTTCTCAACCAGCACTGTAGTAAATGCCCGCCCCAGGGGATCTAACGCCCTCTACATGGTCACCAGGCACCACATGGTATGCATCGATACATTCAGGCAAACGCTTATACACATAAAAAAAAAAGAGCTGGGTATGGAAGTGCCTGTCTGTAGTAATTGTTCCAGAGATTTAGAGACAAGGAGACCCCTGGGGTTCTCCGGCCAAATGGTCTACCAGAATCAGCAAACTGTAGGTTCAGTGAGAGACCCTGTCTCAAAATAGAAGGTGGAAGTGGGTTGAGGAAAACAGCAGACATTGATTTCCGGCCTCTACCTTCAAGTACGTGTGTGTGCACACAAATGCATAAACACAGAAAGCCACCGATGGCCACATAGAAAGATCCTGTCTGAACCTGCCTCCTCTCTAAAAGGCATGCTTAGGACACATTGCACAATTCCAAACAAATCAGTGCTAAAGGACCCTTCCACCCACGGGGATAACATGCTTTAACCAGCTGCATGTCAGAGCCATATCTCCACCCTGCTCCCCGTGTCGTCCGGCTGTTACTATCATGACTATTAAGACAGGGTGTGCAAGCGTGATTGAGCCTGAGAATGGCTATAGAGACCAGTGCAGTTCTGGGCGGAAGACACAGGAGACTGCCGGCCTAGACCCAGGTTCACTGAGAGATCCCATCTAGAAGGACTGAGGTGGAGAGAGATAAATGAAGCAGGGCTCTTGGAGATCTGCTGGGACTAACGGTGTGTGCCAGTATGCCTAACAAAATTAAAGTTTAACAAAAAGAATATACAAACACCTATGAAAGCACTTGCCCAACACGCAACAACACCCTGGGAGGCCTGGCCGCAGCCCCAGGACAGCCCTAGCTACTCTCCTTAAGTCTCCACAACCCCGTACTTTTCCAAAGATTCACAGCTAACCTTTCCAAATAGGCTGGTTTCCATTGAGATGACCATGAGCTGGTCTTTAAACAAAAGTAACCAGAATAAACAGCTGTTAGGCAAGTTGTCTGTAACTCTAACAAGGAAATCAGTGTGTTTCATTTCCGCTGAGTGTGAACATGCAGGCTTACACTCCAAGATCAGAGCTCTACGTCATCCTTGGTGCCTCTCTATCTTCTTTATTTATGTAATTATTTACTGTATATATTGAGTACACTGTCTCTGACGTCACACACACCAGAAACAGGCATCGGATCCCATTACAGATGGTTGTGAGCCACCATGTGGTTGCTGGGAGTTGAACTCAGGACCTCTTACCCCTGAGCCATCTCACCAGCCCCTTCATGGTGATTTCTAACAGAGCCCGGATGGATCTGTTCATGCTTGTACCTTCTTAGCATCTGAGCAGGACCTGACTCAGTATGTGTGCTGAGTGAGTCCATTGCTCCAGTGGGTGAATGAGTGAATGCTGCTTTCTCCCCAGCCAGGATCTCCCCACTTCGGGCTGTTTACACACACAGAGTAGGAGTTGGAGGGAAGCTGGAAGGGTGGGGATCAGAGTTCTGGGCAAGATAAAGAAATGAGCAGGCATAAAACTATCTTAGTTGCTTAAGGAAAACACTATTGATAACTCCTGTTTTTTTGTTTTGTTTTGTTTTTTCTGCCACACAATGGTGACAGTGGCCCTGGCTTCCACAATACCCTGGTATCTAATCATAAGATTATGTATGGGCTGGCTCTGGTGGTACAAACTTTAAGCCCAGTACTCTGGAGGCAGAGGGAGGTGGATCTCCGTAACTCTGGGAGCAGCCTGGTTTTCGTATAGAGTTCTAGGATAGCCAGGGTTACACCCAGAGACCCAGTCACAAAACGAGGAGCACTTCTCACAGAGGAGTGGCATCCACACAATGCCTCACAGCTAGAGTTACAACTCTTGTCACAGGGAATTTAATGCCTCTTTGGTCTCTGTGGGCACCAGGCACACACATATGTGGTAGTCATTTAGGCAAGCCACTCAGACACATAAAATAATCTTAGAGAGAGAGAGAGAGAGAGAGAGAGAGAGAGAGAGAGAGAGAGAGACCGACCTCCCTGCCGATCCTGGTCCTGTGTTTGTTCCTCTCCTCCTAGCCTTCAGTTATTGAGGCTTGCTTCTCACAGCCCTTTCTCCATGGCCAGTTCCCAGACTCTCATTCCAGCCAGCCTCGAGTCCACCCTCCAGGGTTTATGCTTGGTGTTTGGTTGGTTGGGTTTTTTTTTTTTTTTTCCACTTCTTTTCTCTGTTACTTAGCAGGGTCTCCTGAATCACAGGCTGGTCTGAGTTTACTATGCTGACTACGAGCTTGAACTCTGGCTCGGGTCCTCTGGCTCCCAGCTCCTGAGTGCTGGGGTTACAGGCATGTACCAAGAAGGCTGGCTTTGTGTGGTGCCCAGAGTCCAACTCAGGGCCTCCTGCAGACTAGGTGATCAGGCTAGCAAGTGAATTACACCCCACACCTGGTGGTTTTGTTTTTGAGGGTAGGGGTTGATGATTGCTGCTGGGGTTGGCTGTGAACTGTCCTAGTGCTGTTTCTGTATCCACAGTGCCGGGAATACAGGCTGTGCAACCAGGGCTACTTTGTTTACAGAAAGCTATTTTATTTTTCTTAAACACATTTAT
>NW_021614352.1:7816-8748 GCF_004785775.1 Grammomys surdaster | reverse complement strand
ACATGTCTAGAGACCCTTGTGTTTAAAGGCTTGGTCCCCAGGCTGGTGCCATGCGGGCCCTTAAGAGGAGGCCTCAGTGGGAAGACTTCATGGTTGTTCTCATGCTTAGTGAGTAGTGAAACCCTAGTCCCTTTCTCTTCTTTTCTGGGTGAGACCATGAGATGGTCTGCAATATGCTTTTGTTAAGATGTGCTGAATGCCCTGGCTTCATCCTTGGCATCCTCACCTCAGTGAAAGACACTGACCTGCACATATGTTAAATTGATTTTTAACAGTTACAAAAACAATCTGGAGGAGAAATTACATTTCAGCAGGTACTTCTGTAAGATTGGATATCCATTCGCCAGAGAAGGAATGTTGATTGATGCTTGCTACCATACGCAAACACTGACTTGAAATGCATCATAAACAGAGATGAAACATCAAACTATGAAACTTGTAGAAGTGTCTGACATTTGTGATTGGGTGTAGGGAAGACATTGACCACACAATTCATGAAGATAATGGTAAATGGAACTTTATAGCTCTATAAATGACACTGTTGCTGGGTCCCATGCTATATGCCTTCAATCCTAGTATCTGGGAAGCAGATGCAGGGGAATCACCATAACTTTGGGACCAGCCTCTTCTATATATCACACACAGGCTCGCCAGGGCTGCACAGTGAAGGGAAATGTTTGTTGTTATTTGAGATGCATCCTGTAACTTGAAATGGTTGCTTCCATGTCCACTTATCAACTTACAAATTGTTTAAAAAAAAAAAGTTTTACGGAAGGGACTGTGGCCAGGTTCATAAAGTGATTGTTTAGCGTGCATGAAGCTGGAATTCAATTCCCAGCACCCCATAAACTTGGTGGTGTTGCCCACTTGCCTCCTAGCATGTGGAGGTAGAGGCAGGAGGATCAGTTCAAGATCACTTTTGGCTAAAAAAA
>NW_021614352.1:6756-7716 GCF_004785775.1 Grammomys surdaster | reverse complement strand
AATCCAACATTGCTCACATTGGAAAGTTTCCACCACTTTCCTGTATTACCCAAATGGCACCAAAATCAGCGAGAATAGAATTGCCTAGAGCAGGCTATCAACTTTTATGCTTTGATAAAGTTATACCTACAAAACTCCTTATTTATAATGTGAAACAGATTTTTTCTGTAGTTGTATTTTTTTTGGGGGGGGTTAGTAATAATATGACTGATTCTCTCACCTGCTTTGCCCAGGCCAGGGGACGGCAGCTCTTCTGCCTGCAGAGGCCTGCAAGGGACATCTGGGCCAGCGCTCCTGGACACAGGCCACCAGGACCAGCTCTCCAGCATTGCCTCAGAAGAGGCAGAGTCAGCTCACCCAGACTCCGCAGCTGGTGATGCAGGGCAAGCTCTCTTGTTCTCATATCCTCAGGGCTGGTTCTCCTGAGCCCACACCACCAGGACCAGCTCTACTGGGATGGCCAGAAAAGGTGAGGGGCCAAGGTGAGGAGCCAGCTCTTCTATACTACCTTGGTGAGGGGTGGGTCCAGTTCTCCCACATCCATTTCACTAGGGACCTCCCACACCTTTTTTTTGAGACAGAGTCTTACTACTTAACCTTGACTGGATGGAACTCACTAGGTAGACCAGGCTAGATTGCAATTTGCAGAGACCCACCTGCCCCTGCCTCCTGAATGCTGGTATTAAAGGCATGTGTTCCACCACAGGGTCACACACGTTTATGCGTTTCATCGGTGCTGTGCTTTATTTCTCTAAAGCTGCCATCATGAACCCTGGCATCAAATCTGTTAAACTCTCTCAAGTTCTGCTGTGGGGTTTTTGTTTCTGTGCTTACAAACTATTTCCTCTGTGACCAATCTGTGTGCACTATTAAATGCTTACAAAATGCTCTAAAAGTTTTTCTCTTTAAAAGGTTCTCTCTCTTTCTTTCTCTCTCTCTCTCTCTCTCTCTCTCTCTCTC
>NW_021614352.1:5231-6656 GCF_004785775.1 Grammomys surdaster | reverse complement strand
CTCTCTCTCTCTCTCTCTCTCTCTCTCTCTCTCTCTCTCACCTATCTCTCCTTTCCTCCTCCCACCTCTCTCTGTGCATGTGTGTGGTGTGTGTGCTTATGCATGTGTGTAGTGTATGTGCGAATGCTTCTGTGTAGAGGCCAGATGATGATGTTACTATCTTCCTCAGTTGTTTTCCACTTAATTAAATTTATTTGAGACAGAGTCTTTCACTTTACTTCTCTTTCTTCTATAAGTTGCCTTTGTCTCTTCACAGAAATAGAAAATAAACTAACATACCAGGAAAACGGTCTACCATTATGGCATGTCACCAACTCTTGTAAAGTTTTCATTTTGAGATAGGGTCTTCCTAAGTTACCCAGGCAAGGATTGATGTTTAATATCACCCTTCCTAATGCTGAGATTAGCAGCATGGGCTGCCCTGCCCATTCTTGGACTCCACTTTCTTTAACAACACTTTATTTTTCTTTAATGGAGAGAGAGTTGGAGAGAGAAGAGGCAGTACCCTTCTTGTGATGTTCAGCCAATGCCTGTCTGGATCCAGGACACAATCTTGAAGAAGTGCACTTCAGTGACTTAGGAGAAAGGTCAGAAAACCGTGGTGACTTCAGGCACAGAATATGTACTTTCCTGACCTTGACACAGTGCCACCATCAACTTGACTGACACCAGGACCTTGCTCCTGCCAAGCTGGGTGATCTGGAGCTGAAATTAGGTCATCAACCCAGGATTCCCAGTGGGAGCCATGAAGTGCAGTCCATGCAGTAACTGACAAAAATCTTCACATTTTGGAGAGGTATATTGCCTTCACCTATTGATAGACAGAAGTACAGAGCTTTAACAGAAGTTAATCGCCTTAACAGCCAGACAGAAGTTAAGAGCCTTATCTAAGGCCACACAGTGGATTAGAATTACACTGTACACATGATAGCTGCTTTCCAAACATGACCATCAAGCACTAGAAATATTCCAGATGTGATAGCACACATCTGTAACCCAAGCAATGGGAAAGCCAGAGGAGGACATTATGAGGTCAAAGCCAGCCTAGGATATATAGGGGGACCTTGTCTAAGACTAACAAATGAAGAGCCCAACCAATGCATTTAAAATGTTTGATGGTTTGAACCTATTTACTTCAGAAGTTGAGGCAAGTTGACCACAAGTTAAAGGCCAGTTAGAGCTGTAAATGGAGACCTAAAACAGATAGCTGGATATGGTAGCACACCTGTAATCCTTATACTTGGGAGGTTGAGGCAGAAGGACCAGGAGTTCAAAGCCAGCCTGGGAAGCAGAGTGAGACTCTTTTCCCCAAATTCCTGCTACAAAACAACTGAGAAGGCTTTATTTTCCATTAGTTTCATTGCAGGGGAGATGTGACATTTGGGGCTTTGGTCTAGATGTATGAGCTTGTGGTTGTTCCTATAT
>NW_021614352.1:290-5131 GCF_004785775.1 Grammomys surdaster | reverse complement strand
GAGAGAGGGAGAGAGAGAGGTAGTGGAGTGGTGACTCATTAGGTTGACTCCAACAGCCTACTTCTTTCTTGCAAGCTTTACCTGTAAGTGTCCTGCCACCTCCCCAAATAATATCAGTTAGGTACAAAGTGTTGAAGCATGAACTTCTGAGACAGATTTCACATTCAAAATAGAACACATTATGAATGGCACAGTGTTAACATTGTAGTGGTGGGCTGGTTAAGAACATTCAATTCCCTTTTTAGCTTTCTTTATTGTTTTAGCAAGAGGGAAAGTCAGAGAGCTTCATGTGCTATAGAACACAATCGGGAGGATGAAGGGAACCATTTGTTAAAAGATGCAATGGTCAGAGACTATCTTAGCTAGGCTCTCTACTTCTGTGATAAAACACCATGGCAGAAAGCAACTTGGGAAGAAAAGGATTTATTTCCCTTGCACTTTACAGTTTGTCACCCAAGGAAGTCAGGGCAGAAACACAAGGCAGGAACCTGGAGGCAGGAGGTGATGCAGCGTCCATGGAGGGGTGCTTCCTACTGGCTTGCTCATCATGGCTTGCTCAGCCTGTTTTCTTACAAAACCCAGGACAACCTGCCCCAGGGGTACAAGTTCCCACTGTGAGTTAGGCCCTCCACCATCCGATCACTTACTAAGAAAATGCTCTACAAGCTCGACTGCAATGTGATCTTAGGCATACATGTTCTCAACTGAAGTTCCCTCCTCTCAAATGACTATAGCTTGTATCATGTTGACACAAAAGCTAGCCAGCCCAGAGACCCGGGGGCCCCAAAAGCTCCTCTGTCAGGTTTCAGCCTCTCTCTGCCTGACTCCTGAGCCTCACCACTCCTGAATCTCTTCTCTCTCCTTTCCTCTGCTCCCCTTTCTCCCATCTGTGGCTATCACAGGCCAGAGAGTGAAATGGGGACTCTGGAGAAATTACATCTGCAGACTTTTCAAAGACCTGGGCCAGGGAATGGACAGACAGATACAAGCACAGGATCACGGGACACTATTCTTGTCAACTCAAACATAATCACATTTACACAGGACACAAAGAACATGCAGAGAAGCCTCCATAATTTACGATTATACGTGTGGTATACACCCCAGACATGCAAGAGTAGACTAGCCAGCATATCTAGATTGAGACGCAGAAATACATATCTGTACATTTATATCAGAAATGACCTTTCATGTGTAAAAGCATACAGCACACACATACACACACACAATCCCATGGCTCAGTAAGTAAGCAGACAAAACTGAGCTGACCAGCGCACCCCCACCCCCATAAAACAAGAGGCATTTTTCCCAGTGCCCTTTTGTCCTGTGTATCTGTTTCATGGAATCCTTGCCAACATCTACGGTGTGGATAAGGGAATGAGGAGTAAGCAGCCAAAGCAGGAAGCTGCTATGGGTGCTCACACTCTGGACAATGAGAGACAGGAGGCGGGAACATGCAAAGTTGCATAACTGAGTGGAGAGGGAGGTTCAGCATAAAAGGTCCTACTGGGGTGTGCACTGAAGACAACATTGGTTAGACCAGGACCATGGAGCTCAGTGTCCTGCTCCTCCTCACTCTCCTTGTGGGATTCTTGTTATTCTTAGTCAGGGGACACCCAAAGTCCCGTGGCAATTTCCCACCAGGACCCCGTCCTCTGCCGCTCTTGGGGAACCTCTTGCAGATGGACAGAAGAGGCCTCCTCAATTCCTTCATGAAGGTGAGACACAGGGCCTGAGCCCTGGAGTTTAGCCCTGTCTTTCCTCTTGGAGGTCACTCAGCAGGAAGAGCAAGGGACTACTTCCAGGCTGTAGGTTCAGGTGGTAAGGCTGCTGAGGGGAGGGTGAGATACTGACTCATGTGAATGGTACTCAGATGGACAGGCAAGTCTTGCTATATTGGAATTGTGTGGGGCACTGTGCTTGGAGTACAAGAGGTACGAAAGTGTTGAGGTGTTAAGTGTGTAGAATCTCACTCCTTGGAGCTTGTCCATTCCAGAAGAGAAAGAACAATATCAGAGGCATCAACATTGAGGATTGCTTCTGCCAGGAAAACATTAATTAGCCTGAGATGTTCTAGGACAAAGGGGGAGAGAGGCAAGGCAGGAGGGGGGGTGGGTAGGAGTGTTTATCAATTTATTCCAGCAGCTGGCTGGGCATTTACCTACCAGTCTCTGTATTGGTGCTTCACACATGGGGTTTCTTGTTTAATGACCACTTGCTTACTAATAATCAGCATCCGCGATCCTACTTTTCATGAGAGAGCTGAGACAGTGAGTATAAGTTCCACCCCCTGTCTGACACCATGGCTGTGCAGATGACACTCTTGAACCTTGTATTTGTTACCCCCTGGCTTTTAAAAGATTCCCTCCTCCCCAACACCAATGGAAAATTGAGTTATGTCAATTTATTTTTTGAGATGGGGTCTCCCTGTGGGTTTTTGTTTTTCAATTGGCTCCCAACTCATGATTATCCCGTCTTAGCCTATGGAATAACAAATGTGTCACCACAGCCTGCCACACGTGTTTTAAACTCATACCTCCCACATGTAAGAAAGGTTAAGCCAACACCCAATTTGATTTATTTTAAGAAATCCATTGACAATTTAATGTACACATATACTGGATCTCTGTCTTCCGTGAACCCTCCTTTTCCTCTCTCTCACACAGAAACCCTTCTTTTGGCCAATATTTCTCTTCCTACCTTTGATGTCCCATTTTGCTTTTACCCACTGAGTTTAGTTAGGGTATTTCAGGGTGGGTTGATATGGGGTTTACTTCTTGGAACTCACTCAGTGTGAAGACAAAGGATGGATGCTGTCTGGGCTCTAGGTTCAAGTGAGAGGGTTGGTGAGGGAAAGATGAGATGCTGACAACAGGCAGGGACTGTTTACTGCAGCAGGAACTCAAGAAGGACTATACCACAAAAGTAATAGACTCCCTCCCCCAGGCAACACTGGCCACAGATGCAAAGCAGGCAGTGGTAGCATCCACAGTGCCATGTCTTTCCCCTGCAGTGACTGTGACCTTTTTCCCCATTAATTTATTAATTAATTAACTTAGTCAGGGGACACCCAAAGTCCCATGCCAATTTCCCACTAGTCAATTAATAAGTCAACAAATTAATTAACAAATTTGTTAGTTAATTAATTAATTAGTTAATTGATTGATTAATTTAGGTGTCCTTCCCCTTCTTTTCTGAGCAGGTAAAGGCTCCCTGGGTATTCAACCCACACACACATATCAATTCTATGTGGGGCTAGGCACACCCTCTTCCACTGCAGCCAAACCTGGTAGTCCAATTAGAACAACATACTCCACAGACAGGAAACAGCTTTTGGGATAGCCTAGCTCTGGTTGTTTGAGACCCACATGAAGACTGAGCTGTGCCTCTGCTACATATGTGCAGGGAGGCCTAGGTCCAGCTTGTGTATGCTCTTTGGTTTGTAGTTCAGTCTCTGAGACCCCTCAAGGGTCCAGGTTAGTTGACTCTGTTGGTCTTCTTTCTGTGGCGTTTCCTGGGACCCTCAATTCTTCCCCCAACTTTTCTATAAGACTCTTGAGCTCCATCCAATGTTTGACTGTGGGTCTCTGCATCTTTTTAGTCAACTGCTAGGTGGAATCTCTCAGAGGACAGTGAAGATAGGCTCCTGTCTGCAAACATAACAGAGTATCATTAATAGTGTCAGGGATTGGTGCTTGCCCATGGGATGGGTATCAAGTTGGGCTGGTTATTGGTAGGCCATTCCCTCAGTCTCTGCTCCATCTTAGTGAGCATGGTCTTAATGTTATAAACACACAGGGCTCTTAGGGTCTAGGAAATGTGCAGCTGGCAGGAAATCAGAGCTTATACCAACTCTGATGGGATGGTCTGTTTGCCTTTCTAACTATATATTTTGAACAATAAAGAATCCCATGCTCAACTGCTTAGCAGTGATAGTAACAGGGTCAGAGAGTGGAGCTGCATTCCTGACATCCAAGAGGTGACAGTATGGTTAGAGATAGAGAATAAACACATAGAAGTTTTAGACGTGTTACCTGTTAACCCGAACAGTACAGTACACAGGCAAAAACAAGAGGATGTTTCTGCCTAAGATTTATTTTTATTTTATGTGCATGAGTGTTGCCTGCATGTGTACTATGTCCATTATCGGTGCTCAAAAGGCATGTAGGAACCCTTGGAAATGAGTTACAGGTTGTGAGCTCCGAGTGGGTGCTGGAAACTGAACCCAGGGCCTCTGAAACAATGGCAAATGCTTTTAAACCTCAAGCTATCTTCCCAGCACCACCCTAATTGAGTTTTAAGATCGTCTGAGGTTCCTTTAAGGGTTAAGAGGTAGAATCTGATAAGATTACCAAAGACTATCTGGAATGAGAATAAATGGGGAAAAGAAGCTGTTTCTGGGGAGTCATGAAGGTCAGATGAGGAAGGAGCAGGTCTAGGTGAACAAGAGCATGATGTAATGGAGGAGAGGTAGATGTTGAATTTTGTGGTCATTCTGGAGAAACTAATCTGACTGAAACCAAGGATAGTAAGAAGATAAATGTTTCACCTAAACCAGCAAGATAGAGTTTTCTGGTTTCTTTGTCTGCTTTCTGTTGTTATAACACTAAGCAAGAGGTCTTTTATAAAGTAAGGAGGTGTATGTGTGGGCTTAGAATGATGGCTCGGGAGTTAAGAATGCGTGCTGTTCTGTCAGAGGATCTGGATTAGTTCCCTGTGTCTGTATATGACAGTTAACCACTGCCTGTAGCTTTAGATCCAGAGGATCTGACATTTTCCTCTGACATTTGGGACCACACACACCACATAGTTACACACATACAAAGACACACACACACACA
>NW_021614352.1:0-280 GCF_004785775.1 Grammomys surdaster | reverse complement strand
ACACACACCACATAGTTACACACATACAAAGACACACACACACACACACGACAATTAAAACCTAGGAGGTTTATTCAGCATATAATAATGGACATTGACAGTCCAAAATCAAGCATTCCTTTGGTCTAACCTCTGGTCAGAACCTCTGCATGTGTCACAACCTAGTGGAGAGGAAAGAGGAGAATCTGTCACATGCAGGAGGAGCTAACCATGTGGGGTAACCTTATTCTGTTATAATCAATTCTCCAAGTATCCAGCCCTCTCTGCTTGACCAGTGTTA
>NW_021614351.1:2126-3679 GCF_004785775.1 Grammomys surdaster | reverse complement strand
TATGTCATAGTTGATAGGAAATCAGAAATATATAAAGGTGAAATATCATTAGTCATCAGTCATAGATAATCGTAAGTCAGAAATAAATGAACATGAATAATCAAAATTCAGCATTCGTGGATAACAGTAAATCAGAAAAAAAAGAACTTGATTAATCATTAGTCATCAGTCAGTTCATATTAAATCAGAAATATATAAAGGTGGAATATCATTAGTCATCAGTCATAGATAATAGTAAGTCAGAAATAAATGAACATGAACAACAATAGTCATATGTCATAGTTATAGGAAATCAGAAATAAAATAGCCAAAATATCAATAGTCATCAGTCATAGGGAATAGTAAGTCAGAAATAAATGAACGTGAATAATCAATATTCAGCATTCATGGATAACGGTAAACCAGAAACAAACGAACTTGATTAATCAATAGTCATCAGTTAGAGTCCATATTAAATCACCAATATATGAATGACAAATATCATTAGTCATCAGTCATAGATAATAGTATGTCAGAAATAAATGAACATGAATAATCAACATTCAGCTTTCGTGGATAACAGTAAAACAGAAACAAACGAACTTGATTAATCAATAGTCATCACTCAGAGTTCATAGTAAACCAGAACTAAATGGACACAAATAATCAATACTAATCAGTCAGAGTTCATAGTAAATCAAAAATATATAAAGTTGAAATATCAATAGTCATCAGTCATAGATAATAATAAGTCAGAAATAAATGAACATGAATAATCAATAATCATGACTCTTGGATAAAAGTAATTCAGAAATAAATGAACATAAACAACCAATAGTCATATGTAATAGTTAATAGGAAATCAGATACAAAAAGCTGAAATATCAATAGTCATCAGTCATAGATAATAGAAAGTCAGAAATAAATGAACATGAATAATCAATATTCAGCATTCGTGGATAATAGTAAATCAGAAATAAATGAAATAGAATAATCAATAGTAATCAGTTAGAGTTTATTGTAATAAAGAAAAAAATAAAGCTGAAATATCAATAGTCATCAGTCATAGATAATAGTAAGTCAGAAATAAATGAACATGAATAACAAATATTCAGCATTTGTGAATAATAGTAAATCAGAAATAAATGAAATTGGTTAATAAATAGTCATCAGTCATAGTTAATTGTAAACAAGAAAAAAATAAAGCTGAAATATCAATAGTCATCAGTCATAGATAATAGTAAATCAGAAATAAATGAACATGAATAATCAATATTCAGCATTCGTGGATAATAGTAAATCAGAAATAAATGAAATAGAATAATCAATAGTAATCAGTTAGAGTTTATTGTAATCAAGAAAAAAATAAAGCTGAAATATCAATAGTCATCAGTCATAGATAATAGTAAGTCAGAAATAAATCAACATGAATAATCAATAATAACAATACGTGGATAATACTAATACAGAAATAAATGAACTGAAACAAACAATAGTCATATGTCATAGTTAACAGGAAATCAGAAATATATAAAACTGAAATATAAATAGTCATCAGTCATAGATAATAGTAA
>NW_021614351.1:0-2026 GCF_004785775.1 Grammomys surdaster | reverse complement strand
GTGGATAATAGTAAATCACAAACAAACGAACTTGATTAATCAATAGTCATCAGTCAGACTTCATAGTAAATCAGAAATATACAAAGGTTAAATATCATTAGTCATCAGTCATAGATAATAGTAAGTCAAAAATAAATGAACATGAATAATTAATAAGAAAAATTCGTGGATAATAGTAATTCAGAAATAAATGAACATTAACAAACAATAGTCACAAGTCATAGTTAATAGGAAATCAGAAATATATAAAGGTGAAATATCATTAGTCATCAGTCATAGATAATAGTAAGTCAGAAATAAATGAACATGAAGAATCAACATTCAGCAATCATAGATAATAGTAAATCAGAAAAAATGAACTTGATTAATCAATCCTTATCATTCTGAGTTCATGGGAAAGCGGAAATAAACAAAGCAGAAATATCACTACTCATCAGTCATAGATAATAGTAAGTCAGAAATAAATCAACATGAATAATCAATATTCAGCATTTGAGGATAACAGTAAATCAGAAACAAAGGAACTTGATTAATCAATAGTCATCAGTCAGAGTTCATAGTAAATCAGAAATATAAAAAGGAGAAATATCATTAGTCATCAGTTATAGATAATAGTAAGTAAGAAATAAATGAACATGAATAATAAACAATCAGTACTCTTTGATAATATTAAATCAGAAATAAACAAACTTGATTAATCAATAGTCATCAGTCAGAGTTCATAGTAAATCAGAAATATATAAAGGTGAAATATCATTAATCATCAGACATAGATAATAGTGAGTCAGAAATAAATGAGCATGAATAATCAATAATCACGATTCGTGAATAATAGTGATTCAGAAATAAATGAACATGAACAATCAATAGTCATATGTCATAGTTAATAGGAAATCAGAAATATATAAAGCTGAAATATCAATAGTCATCAGTCATAGAAAATAGTAAGACAGAAATAAATGAACATGAATAATCGACATTCAGTATTCGTGGATAATAGTAAATCAAAAACAAATGAACTTGATTAATCAATAGTCATCAGTCATAGTTCATAGTAATCAGATATATAAAGGTGAAATAACATTAGTTATCAGTCAAAGATAACAGTAAGTCAGAAATAAATGAACATGAATAATCAACATTCAGCATTCGTGGATAATATTCAATCAGAAATAAATGTACACGAATAATCAATAGTCATCAGTCAGAGTTCATAGTAAATCAGAAATATATAAAGATGCAATATCATTGGTCATCAGTCATAGATAATAGTAAGTCAGAAATAAATGAACATGAATAATCAATATTCAGCATTCATGGATAATAGTAAATCAGAAATTAATGAAATTGATTAATCAATAGTCATCAGTCATAGTTAATTGTAAACAAGAAAAAATAAAGATGAAATATCAATAGTCATCAGAAATAAATGAACATGAATAATCAATAATAACAATTCGTGGATAATAGTAATTCAGAAATAAGTGAACATGAACAACCAATAGTCATATGTCATAGTTAAAAAGAAATCAGAAATATATAAAGGTGAAATATCATTAGTCATCAGTCATAGAAAATACTAAGTCAGAAATAAATGAACATGAATAATCAATATTCAGCATTCGTGGATAACAGTAAATCAGGAACAAACGAACTTGATTAATCAATACTCATCAGTCAGAGTTCATAGTAAATCAGAAATATATAAAGGTAAAATATCATTAGTCATCAGTCATAGATAATAGAAAGTCAGAAATAAATGAACATGAATAATCAACATTAAGCATTCGTGGATAATAGTAAACCAGAAACAAATGAACTTGATTAATCAATAGTCATCAGTTAGGGTTCATGGGAAAGCATAAATGAATAAAGGTGAAATATCAATAGTCATAAGTCATAGATAATAGTAAATCAGAAATAAATGAACTTGAGTAATCAATAATAACATTTCGTGGATCATATTAATTCAGAAATAAATGAACATGAACAACCAATAGTCATATGGCATAGTTAATAGGAAATG
>NW_021614350.1:0-1193 GCF_004785775.1 Grammomys surdaster | reverse complement strand
AGAATTTGAATGTTAAAATTCGCTGAAATTTTATCTTTGGACACTAGCACAATAAAACATAAGCTTAATATATAGATATTTGATAAACATCTATTTTCATATCCTATGTTTCATAGCCTTGACATTTAAAACTCATATGTTAGCTGTGTGTTGAGAATACTCTTGCATGAGTTCCATGGGATGAGAAACCCTCTCTTGGGATCCACATGTACCAGGCACACATTTGGTACACAGACATACAAGCATGCAGCACAGCAGTGTGCATTAAATAAACAAGTAAGTCAGATGCAAACACTCTTGCAGGGCTAGTAAGAGAGGCTCAGGAGTTAGAGTACAAATAATTTTTGCAGAGAATGCAGGATTAGTTCTCATCACACACTCGGTGACTCCCACATCTCAGGGAGTCTGAAGAACTCTTGTGGGTTCTGTGGGCACCATGCACACACATATGAACCCATATGTGTACAGAAAACCACTCATACATGTAAAATAAGAACAAATGGGTCACTTTAAAATATTGAATATCCTGGAATTAAAAAAATAGTATACATTTATAATAGTATTTTAATGAAATGACTTTAATATACTCTAGTTATATTTTATAAGGACAATAATTTTTAGGATATAACATTAAAAAGGAAATAACATTTAAAACATCATGTAATAATCTTTTAAAGAAAGTCAACTTTCCATAAAGTATTCAAATACTCAAATTCTTCACTCAAGAGGTGGTTTAATTCTTTATTTTGTGCTTACAGAATTTCTAGGTTTTGTGAAACTTGTTTCAGGGGTCCCGAAATACTGCTTACAAGTTTTCACAAAGGCAAATCTACCTAGGATCCTTTTTATTGTTCAATTTAATCTATCCTCTTAATTTTTATTTTGTAGATGATTGCTTTATTCAGGAGTTATTGCTAAGATCCTATCACCCTCATGAGCTGTGCAAGAGAAGATATGTCTTAAAGCAAATCAAAGCTGAATAGGATCCTGTAGCATTTGGATGTCCCTAGATCTATAGTGTGTCTGAACTATATAGGTGCTCTGAACACACTCAGGCATAGAGAGGTATGTATGGGAGGGTCAGCAAGTGAAAGTACAGACCACCTGTGTGATAACAGATCCTAAGGACATTGATGATCTCATATGGAGAATTTGAACTCTCATGGCAATGTCCTCCATTCAAGCAGAGATCA
>NW_021614349.1:7685-8132 GCF_004785775.1 Grammomys surdaster | reverse complement strand
ATCCCTGCATTATAAAAGTTCTGAGGAGACTAAGAATAGAAGGAATATATCTTAACATAGTAAAGGATATTAAACATAGGAAGCAAAAGCCTACTATGTATGATAGGTTTGAATGAAAAGTAGAATGGACCACATATGCTCATATATTCAAATACTTGGTCCCCAGTTGGTGGAACTATTTGAGAAGATCAGAAAGTGTGGACTTGTTGGAAGAATTGAGTCACTGGGAACTGGCTTTAAAAGCCTTTGCCATACCCAGTTAGCACTCTCTATAGATAGATAGATAGATAGATAGATAGATAGATAGATAGATAGATAGATAGAGGTATCGGTATAGATATAGGTAAATATAGATATAAATGATATGGATAGAGATAGAGATAGAGATAGAGATAGAGATAGAGACAGAGACAGAGACAGAGACAGAGACAGAGACAGAGACAGAGA
>NW_021614349.1:0-7675 GCF_004785775.1 Grammomys surdaster | reverse complement strand
AGAGACAGAGACAGAGACAGAGACAGAGACAGAGACAGAGACAGAGACAGAGATAGATATCTGCCTCCCACTTGTAGATAAAGTTTCTGATGCTCTGGCACCATACTTGCCTCCCATCACTGGAAAAGCAGAAGTAGATGCATTTCTATGAGTTTGAAACCAACTTGGTTTACATGTTAAGTTCCATGTCAACATAGTGAGACTTTCTTTCAAACAAAACAAAAAATCAAATCAAGAAGTGAAAAACCTCTATGTTAAAAATTTTATAACACTAAATAAAGAGTTAAAGAAGATACTATGAGATGAAAATACCTTCCATGGCTATGGAAAAATTAATACTGTGCATCTGGTTATAGTACTCAGGGTAATCTACAGATACAATATGAACTCCATAGAATTCCAATGGTGTTCTTCACATAATTAAAAAACAATCGTAAAATTCATGTGAAGCACACACACAAAGCACTAAAGATAAATACCTCAGATAGCCAAAGGAATCCTGAGCACAAAGAATAATCCTTGGTTCCATGTTAAACTGCACAGGCAGAGCTAGAAAATAGCATGGTGCTAGCATAAAGCAGAAACACAAATCCATAGAATAGAGAACCCAGCCATAAGCCCATGTAGCAATAACCACCAAATACCTGACATTAATTTCAAAAATATACATTTTAAAGAAATCTCTTCAATAAAAAAAGGTTGCTCATAGAACTGGATAGCCGCATGTAGAAGAACGAAATTATATCCCTATCATCTTGCATTCTAAAACCAACCCCAAATTAACCTAAGACTTATCCCTGAACTGGTGAAATTGTTAATCTGAATAGCGTAGAAAACATATCATGGCATATATATATGAAAGGACTTTCCAAAATTAGATTACCTTTGCTCAGTAAATGATGCCAATAGATGGCAAATAAGACCTCATACAATTAAGAAGCACTGACAGTTTGCACTTAAATGAGTGAAAAGACAGAGTATAGAATGGAAGAAAATCTGTTGGCAAGACTACTATCTAGAATATAAAAAGGAATTTAGAAAAGTAAACTGTAAGATATTGAACAATTCAATTAATAAGTAAACTAGTTAACAGTTCTCATGCAATACAAATAGCTAATAATCATATAAAAACTGTTCAAACTCACTGCTAATCAAAGAAATAGAAATTATAACTACTTTGAGATTGCATCTCATCCCAGTCTCAAAAAACAGTCATTAAGAAAACAGAAAAGGAACCCTTACACACTTCTGGTAGCAAAGAAATGTAGTCTGGTCACTATGGAAATCAGTATGGGGTTCTTCAACAAAATTTCTCCTGAGTATTTACTGAAACAACTCCAAATCAACATGCTACAAGTATCCTTAGGCATCAATGTTTTATCACAGCATTATTCTCAGTAGCAATGTTATAGAACAAACCTGTTTCCAACTGAAGGACAGATAAATAAAATGTGGCATATATAAACAAGGAATCCTTTTCAGTCATAAAGAGGGACAAGGTTGTGTAATTTTTCAGGAAAATGTATGAATTAAGTCAGAAAGACAAATATCATACACTTTCATCCATTTATCATACTTAGACTTTTATTGAGATACATAAAAATCATGTGTGTATATATGACCTAAAAGTATAAGTAAAACTGTCCTGAAGAACAAATGAATGGAAGGATAAGACAGAAGAGTGAGGGGATATAGGCAGGGAAATATGCTCAATGAACAGTATATACTTACATGACATTGTATTTATAAAATATTGTGTTGTACATAATATAAAACCTTAAGAATTTGAAAAAATAATGAAAAATAAATTTAAAAAAGAAAAATTATAAAGACAACTAAAGAATATCCTACAATGAAAAAAAAATAACCTTCATGAGATTTAACAAATGACACATTTATAGCTATAGATATCAACATTAAATGGGAGAAAGATATAAAGATATGGTTCAGGTATGGTTTGATGTCCCATAGCACCCCAGGTTTGAAATTTACATCCTGTTGTAAAGTAGTAAAATGGTACAAATTTGATCCAGCTTTAGCATTTAGAGATGTGATTCTTGGGGAAGTTATTAGGGTAGAACACTGGGAAAAGCTTTATGAGGAGACTAGACAAGCATACACACATTCATTTTCTTCTCATCATGTGATGGTTTGTACTGTCTCAAAATTCAAAGTCATTGCTGAATGAGGTTCTCAGACTTTATACTTATATTACTGTGAGCCAAATAAACCCCTCTCATTTGTAAAGTAGATTATCTCTGGTATTTCCTTATAGTAATCAAAAAGTTACATATTAGTACAAATAAATAACCTAATTTACACTTTAAGTAACTTGGAAAAGAACAAAAGGAGATTATCTTGTACATGACAGATTATTACAGGAGCTACTGAAAATACAAAAGAAAACCTTCCTAGAACTCTAATTCACCAGTTAATTGCCTCTACCTTTGATTAAGCTACCTGCCCAGCCCAAGAATGTAATGTGTTTAAAGGAATAAACCAGAAGTAGAAGGACTACAAAGCCTTTGTCCATCTACTAAGTGGTCCAACTCACCAGGCTCAGCAGCCTGTGGCCAGCCAGTACTAGATTCTAGAACTCCATGGGCATGTATAGAATATGGTCGACTGGCCTTATTCTTGAACACCACAGTCAAGATATCACCAACCTCTCCTCTGATAAGTGGACCTAATACATACAAAAAAAGCACAAGGTTCATTAGTACGGGAATAAAATGGAAGTTAATCTTCCCAAGACTAAAAAAACATGCCCAGTACCATTTTCAGATTCAGAAGTCTTAAAAATTGGTATTGCTACCCTCTGTGTGAGGGTACTTCAAGAACAGAAATAGGCTTCCTATTATCTCCACTTTTCTCATCCTATTTTTCTCTACATAATAACCAAAGGCGCTAGAGAATCTGAATTTTGCAGAATAGTTGATAGTAAGGACTGAAATCTTGCCATATTTAGCACATAGAATAGCTGTAATCTCTTAAGAGGTAAGTGGTTCCTGTCTGTTCTAGGATAAAAATAAAGAAACCCATTGTATCAAAGCACCATATGGCTTTGATTATATTGATGTATGGGAATAATAGTGGCTCTGTTTATCATTTTGTTTTTACTTGTTGGAGTCCTTAAATTCTCCTGCCTCTAGAGTCACAAAATCTACTACCTTCAGAGGGGCCAAGTCTCAAAGGTATAGAAAATTGGAACATTTTTGTTCCAGGTTACAGCAGAATTCATATCTCCCTCTTTTCCTTCAGCATTTATATTCATGGCCATTTTATAAAATAGGTCCATACTTTTAATATTTCACATGGAAAATCTGAGAATGAGGGATGGGAAAACCTCCCTGATATGACATAGATGTCCTAGAATCAACCCAATCTTTAGATGCCAGGATATAGGTAGAATTCCCTTACCCAGGATTCCCAAGTGCTCCTCTGGTCCAGACCTTGGCTGAGGCGTTCTGAAAGTACCATCAGTGTATTCCCTGAATACAGCTTTCTTATATTTGGAACCCAGGAGCCCATCTTGGTTGCTCAGGAAAACATGACCATAGCTAGAAGAATTCAAAGACTGTTATTAGCATCTGACCTTCAACCTTCATTTTCAGATGTGGAGAAATTAAGTTAGAACAATTCTCATGTTCAATATGAAAGGGAATATAGATCTATTCATTACCAGGTCAAATTATATTACCATAATTGAAAATAGTAGGTTTCTGAACCTATGTATATTATTTTCATCATCCAGATAGGTATTTGTAGTATATTTCCAACTTACCTAAAAACTAGAAACCTGTGACTTTCATTCTAGCCTTAATAGATTTAGATTTGAAATTATTTTAACAAAAGGACAAGGCACAAAGTTTCAGCTGAGCATCAATAGTTGCCATTGGAGATCAAAAATGGGAAGATATAGAAACTTACAGATTTCTCATTATAGGATACTTAATAGTTAACAGTGTGTATCATTCATTTTAATAGTGAACATTCCAATAGGTGGGTCTCAGAAGTACAATCACTAATCCAGAGTTGACAGGATTATGTACAGAGACACTGTCATGCAGAAGGGAAGAGAGGACACAGAATAAAGCCTGTTGTCCCTACCCTTCCTTCTTCTCTAGTAATGTAGTTTCAGCTATGCACGATAGATGAAATCAAGGCTCCCACAGAAAGTTCACATGAAGACTTCAACATAAACAACCAACTTATAAAGGTCAAGAATTGACAAAAGACAATCGAAGTACCACAAACTAGAGAAAGCTACTATTAATAATACTTAACAATAGTTTTAATAACACCTTAATAGTACTAATAATACTTCAGTTTGTGTTTTCTTCTCCCCCTTTTTAGTAATGGAATCACTTAGGTTTTATTGGGACATGTGGCTGTTATGTGGGACATAGATTTTCCATTGTCCATGTTTACCTATAGCTACATATACTCATGTGAAAAGAGAGGACATTGAGAAAAAAATGATATATACAACTTTCGAGTCTATTGTTACAGGCAATGTTGCTTTCCTAACTTGAAAGCTTGGAATAGCTATAACTAAAATGAGCATCTTGATCCCAAATATGAAAGTAGGAATTGAGGGCAGTATAGTTCATTTGCCAGAACTGGATTGTTCATATATAAATAACAGATAATATTGTATCTTATTTATACTACTCTGTTTTGGATTTTTTCTGTTTCACAGCATAGTCTACACCTTAATAAATGACCTTGAGACAGTTCATTGATTGAATAAATCAGTATGAACTTTAAAACCTAGTGCAGGTAAGTTTTAGCTAATTAGAAGGGAAGCAAGTCTAAGAGGGCAAGAATGTAGCATCTTTTCTTCAGCTCAATGGTAATGAATATAAAAGAAACAAAGTACAGGAATTCAGGATCCCTCCATTCTGATCCCAGTTCTTTTGGCATCACGCTCAGTGAAATTATAAAAATGCCTCCTACTTTTAGTTTTAGGAACTTCGCCCATGAAATGATTTTGTAAGCTGTAATCACTCCTTTTCTGAAGCCTTACCTGTCCTTCTCAGACGTGTTATACCATTCCAGTTCCCAGCTTCTATCAGGGCAATAATCCCACTCTACCTCTTCTGCCATAATATAGTAGACTCTTGAAGCTTGGTAGTGTTGGCGTGGGCTGTCTTGATGACTAGAACACTGAGAAACATTGTAAATTGCCTGCATTCCTGCTTCTCGGTGGCTGCCTGCTTGGCAGTAGATTTCAAATATCCCTAAAAGATGGTCAGAGAGCAAAATTTGAGTGAGAATTCCCATCAGAAGCATGAGGGCATTACTCCCCTTTTCCTAGTGATACTGCAGAGGCTGTCTATGAAAACACTCTTATATACATTAAACTGCATTGCAAGCTTATTGAGAATAATGAGCACTGAAGTCTAATTCCAAAGCTACTGGGTTAAAAAAATAAAGTTTTACAGGAGGATAAGAAACTCCTCCAGGCTTGCCAAATCCTTAGAAACTTCTATTCTGAGATGGTGAGTAACCCCAGTTATTACTTATTAGCTAAGTAAGCTTGTAAGGGTTTCTAATTCTCTGAATGTTTCAGTTTCATCTTCAGTAAATTAAGAATGATATTGCTTACTTCATTCAATTTTTTTACAAACAAATATAATATGGCTGGCAAGACTGTTTATTTTTATTTTTTATTTTTTTTTTTTTGCTCCAGGAGTCTGACAAACTGAATTTAATCCTTGAACCGACAGTGGAAGTAGAGACCCCACTTCTAAAAGTTGTACTCTGATTTCCATATGTGTGTCATACCACACATACAACCACAATCACCCATACATATCATATACAAATACATGGCCTATAGTAATTAATCCAGAAATAAATACAATTTATATATATATATATATATATATATATATATATGTGTGTGTGTGTGTGTGTGTGTGTGTGTGTGTGTGTGTGTGTGTGTGTGTATTAAATGTTCAATAAGTAAAACTAAACAATACACCTTAATAATTATTATTTGATAAAAAGCATTGACTCTTTTTTCCTATGAAACACTCCAAAACACTAATAACAAACAAACCACATGGACTTAAATAGATATTTGAAAGAAACTGTCTGATCACATGGATACTTATGTGATCTCCTCCCCGCCCCCCCCCCACTCTGAGGGTTTCTCTGTGTAGCCCTAGCTGTCCTGGAACTAGCTCTGTAAACCAGGTTGACCTTAAACTCACAGAGACCCACCTGCTGCTACCTCCTGAGCACTGAGATTAAAGGTGTGCACATGGCAGATCTTTGAAAGGTGTCTTCCTAGGTTTCCCACTTTTAAAATGTTCAGACATCTATCTTGGATAGCTGTGTATAGATAGAGATTTGTGGGCCTGCCTTTAGCCACAAGTTTCTGTGTCATAGACTCCAGCTCAGATTATGTTAATCAAATAGGGTTAACTCTCTTAGATTTACTATTTTCATTGTTCCCTTAGCTTGCTGCCCACTGTGTACCCTATCACTACAAATATTTCATCAATTGCAAAGCCTCTTATGAATTAACTGTCCCTAGACTATCAATCTAGCCCATTTTCCACAATCATTTTTTCCAACTAAATATCTTTCTGACAGCTTCCTTGCGTATCTCATTCCTACTTTCCATTTTTCATTCATGTTTTACTCCTTTTTAAAATTTGTATCTCCTTCTAGTTCTCAAAATCTTTGAGAGCACACTCATTCTCCAAGACTCAACTCTTAGGTTGTCTCTTTTAGAAACCCCTTTCCTAACGGCTTGGGGCCTCACTGACACTATACTCTTAGACTCTGCATTATTGTGTGCTCCATACATAAATGGCAACGGTAAAAGACTTAGGTGTCCTGTCCTTAAAATTAGTGACTTACACTAGTTCATGAGAACATGAAAGAAAGGTTTCTCTTGTTTTTTTCCATATCTACTTCCTATGTCTTTTATTTCATCATTCTATGTATCTATTCCATCAAAAACTCCTGACACTACTTCCTTAAAAATCAACCTTTCACTCTATTCCCATGGAGCTGCACCCTGTGTTGCAAATCCAGCTTATCCTTTTCACATCAACTCTCTGAGTCCATCCTTCTAGACCACTCTTTATGTCACCCATTGACCCACAGAAGCACTCCTTTTCAGGGATCCCACTGCCATACCACTTGTTTAGGACCCAGAGAGGCCAGCATCAACCAAAAACTGGAACACCAACCCAACAAAGAGAAGACCAGATACTGACTCTAAGAAACATCTCAAACATCATAACTCTAGACGCCTCAATCTCAGTGTAAAATTGCAGCATGAACAGCCAAGACAATATGGTTCCACTAGAAGCATATCGTAGTAGACTTTTTAGCATATTGTAGTAGCAACATATTGTAGTAGTAACCCTATTGCAGTACAGCCAGAGAATTATAATATAGTTGAACCACAAGATAAAAATTACAAAAAACAAATATGAATCTGTTCAAGGGCCTTAAGAAGATATGAATGAATCATTTAATGAAGACCACAGAGGGGAGTTGAAAGCAATACAAGAGATAGTAATGGAATTTAGTCTAGCCAACAGATTACAAGACACCGAAGAGACAATCTATAACCTTACATCATATCAAACATCCCTTAGCCTACTGTACTTCCTCTCTCTCTTTTCTCTCCTCTCTCCTCTCTCCTCTC
>NW_021614348.1:1490-4345 GCF_004785775.1 Grammomys surdaster | reverse complement strand
CTGGTAAATGACTGGAAAGGCTTAATGTTTGGAAATGTCTTGAGAAAAAGAATTCTCCAAGCCTAAGGGAATGAGAGACATGTATGCTGCTTCAGCAGAAAGCTGCCTTCCCTGCCAGTCCAGAGAAAAATATACATTCAAAATGTGTTTATAAAGCATTGGGTAGCCACTGAGGAACCTCACATAAAGCTTAAAATGTGAAATTAAAAAGCTGCTTATAACTACATTTGACAAAAGCAGCCATCAAACCTATTCTCCTATTGTTGGAAAGTGATTTGTTACAAAACAGGGTTGACAGAGGAGATCTAGAAAACAAGAATGATTTGTGGTCAGTGCTGGGAGGGAGATTGTGAGCAAGATCTAGCATCCCAGATGTGAACTAGCCAAAGTTTGCAGCATCATGTGGAGAAGGATTATGTTGGTGGGGAGCGGAGCTGGGGTGGGGCTATGCAGCCTTTGTGAGATCCAGTAGTAGTCCAAATAAAAGATGCTGGCCATCACCATTGCCTGAATAACTATAGACCCTGATGGTCAATAAGGATGATGAAGATGAGTGAAATAATTTTAGATGCTCTCTTAAAGCAGTAGTTCTCAATTCTAGCTCCACAGTAACATTTCCTGGGGAGCTTTTGGTAATGCCGGTATCTAGTCTAGGCACTGGAGTATCTAAAGTACCCAGATAGAATATAATTACATTGTTTCCCCCTTCCCTTTCTTCCCTTCTACTTCTCTCATGTCTTCCCCTCCAACTCCTCCTGTATCACATACACCTATACACCCCAAAATCCCTCTTAAATTCATGGCTTCTTTTTCTATGATTATTATTATGTTTTGGGTTGGAGTTGTGTATACACACACTCAACATACCACCTGATGAGTCCAGTTTGTGTTGCTTCTATATACACAACATCGTGGCTGAAGATAACCAACTAGAGGGCTCATCCCTGAGGAAAGCTATCTCTACCACTCTTGGCATGGCTTATCTGACTATAGCTCTTTATTAGAAGTGGGGCTTCATGAGATGTCTGTTGTTATTGTCGTTATTGTTGTTATTGTTAGGCAGCCACACTGTTATGGTATCATAGCTTCCCTGCCATTTCTAGGAGGCACAATTTTTGCAGCAGACCTCTGGGTTCTCTGACTTTTAATTCTTTCTACTCTCTCTTCTTCAGTGTTCTCTGAGCCTGTGGTGTAGGTGTTGTGTTTCAGATGTATCAACTGAGGCTGGACATCTTACTACTAGTTACTCTCTATAGTTTGACCAGATGTGGTTTTCTGTCAGGCCTCCATCTGCTGCAAATTGAAGCTTCTTTGATGAGGCGTGAAAAGTATTCTTATCTGTAGGTATAAGGTTAAGTATTTAGAATGGAGTTAAGATTTATGCTGGTGTAGTAAAGTAGAGGTAGTAGATTCTCCTGTAATATCTACGACTTCACTACCCCTGGGTAGTTTGCTAAGTTTCCACTACCAGGTATGATTTCTTCCCTGTTGATCAGGACTTAAATTCAATTAGGAAGCTGTTAGTTACCACAAAGATATGAGTGACACTGTTGCACCTTTATCAACAAAAATATCTTATTTCAACTTCCCTAAGCTTCAGTTTTCTTATCTGGAGTTGATGATGGTAACTTCATCATCTTAGAAGTTTTCTAAGAAATAAATGAATTAAATAAATGCATGCACACACATACCCCCAAGAGAAATTTATTGTTTTCTTCTTCTTGGTTACTGACAATAATGAATTCATGTTTATCTTTCTCCCATTGGCTTTGCCATTTGTGGAGAGCCTCATAGTGCTGCGCCTTTAAGATGGCACTGGTCTCTGCCTTCTGCCACCTGCTGGCAAGGACTCTTAGGAGTAAACAACTCCTTATATGGCAGTGGCAGTTGATCTGGCTTGTCTCCGTGTGTGTGGACCTATCTGCTGTTGCCACGTGGCAGACAGGGGTTGGCTAGTCCTAGAGTACTTAAGCCTGGGAGATGCTCCCCCCCCCTCCCCCGGGTCGTCAGTTAGAAGATCTTCATCAGTTAGAAGATTGTTCAAGGGTCCTGAATAAACTGCTTGGAGAAGAGCTCGTGCGTTGCATCTTCCTTGCTGGTCGAGGGTGGACGCTACAGATACCAAAAACAAGAATCATAGAAATAAGTAGGTCAGTGTGACTTCACAACCATTCAAAACTTTTATAGGGAAATGAAGTACCATATACAATTTAAAAAGTTTAAACTAGGGGAAATGAGTACAAAATTCACAGAAAAGAGATAAAGTTCAAACTGTTACTATCAGTCAACAAAAACACACCATCTCTTATCTACTTCCAAAAGCAAAAACATGAAGCAAAGATTTAAAAATAAGAAAAGAATGATTCAAAAAATTTATATTAATAATTAAAACTAAATTTGTTCCCATTTAGTTGAACTGATGCATCTTCATATCAGGATCATATGAAGCAAGTATGCATTTCATTCTATTTTGATACAATGTAAATTGGCTCATTGTTCTTAAGAGACTTTCAAATATACTAGCAGTAAAGTACTTGCTTCACTAGCATCAGGACCTGGGTTTGGAACCCTAGCATCCATGGAAAAAGCTAAACTTGGAAGCATGTGCCTGTAATCCCAGTGAGAGACACTGGAGACAGGAAGATCCCTAATGCTTATTGGCTAACGAGTTTAGCCAATTCGTGAACTCCAAGTGCAAAGAGATCCGGACTCAAAAATAAAGTAGAAAGCAACTGAGGAAGAGAATTCTGGTCTCTATTTATGCACAAGTACCTGCACATATATTGTGTGTGCACACTAGCATGCATGCACACACACACACAGAGAGAGAGAGAGAGAGAGAGAGAGAGAGAGAG
>NW_021614348.1:0-1390 GCF_004785775.1 Grammomys surdaster | reverse complement strand
GAGAGCACAATTGTTAAATCTAAGGAAGAACTGGGCAACTATGCTGAGTTGTTTACAAACTTTATATTATTATAATAGCCTATAAAATTAAAGTTCCATTAGCAATGGAATGGCAGACGGAGTGACAGCTTCCCTACAAAGATGTGTTGTGAAATATTAAACAAGATGTTCTGGCTATGCTTGCATTGTTTGGGAAAATATGTCATAAGTAGAGAAGGCAAGTTTGAGGACAATGCCTGTTATGGTCCTGTTTCTTTATGTCTTTTCTTTTTTACACTCATGTGTGTTCACAGATAAAAGTGGGGGCTAGGGAGATTGTTCAGCAGTTAACACCACAGGCTGCTCGTCCAGAGGAGCTGAATTCAATTCCCAGCATCTACATGTTGGTTTAGAACTATCTGTAACTCCAGTTCCAGAGATCCAGTGACATTTTCTGACCTCCATGACACTGCAGTTAGGTGATACACAGACATAGATGCTGGCAAAACACCATACACATAAAATAAAAATAAAGGTTAAAAATATTATTAAGTAATTCAAGTTGTCTTCTAAAAGTAAATTAGTTATGTCTGAGTGGCAACCAGGTTTAGTTATGTATCTTGCTGATAGATAGATAGATAGATAGATAGATAGATAGATAGATAGATAGATAGATAGACATGGATAGATAGATAGATATAGATAGATAGACATACATGCATAGATAGATAGATAGATAGATAGATAGATGATCTATACAACCAATAACTATTCCATTGATAACTAAGCAAACATGAGAGGGAAATATCTAAAAACAGTCTTTGATTTTTTTTTCCAGCATGTTTCTGATTGGGTTTAATTGTCTTAATTGACTGGTGGTGAAAATTCAAATAGCTATGCACTTATGTAATAAAAGGCCCTTTGGAAAATCCCTCAGAGCAAGAACAAAAACCAGAGCAGCAAAAGTAGCAGGAGCCAAATTGAAATTCTAACACACAAAGGGTGACTAATGGGTTGAATTACTTCCAAATCAGGCAGAGGCTCTAATTCTCTCCAGCACAGAGGTGTGAGGCTGTGCTGAGAAGCAGATGGTAGAATGGGAAATCCTTCAAAGTGGTTGTGTTTAATAACTTGGTTTGCTAACTTGGTTTGCTATTTACTATTGCATAGCTTTGATCCAAAAGGACACAGGACTGTTTTCAATTCATCCCTTATTCAAATATTTTATAAAAACAAGATGCTACTTTAGAGAGTGCTTATTCAAATCAATATATGACCCAAGGAAAGCACTATAATATTTGGGCTCAAAAGGGCAGTAGAAGAATTCAGTTGCCGTTTCTCTGGTAAGGAAGTATGGGCACAAACAGATTCTGATTCATCCAGTGATGGAGTCTTTGGTCCACTAGTCTTG
>NW_021614347.1:954-2590 GCF_004785775.1 Grammomys surdaster | reverse complement strand
TGTTCAAGTTTCAAACCTGGGACAAATGGCTGAGATACCTATTTAATATATCAAATCAAACACTGGGGACGTGGGCTGAAAGGTTCTCAATACACTTCTCAGTCCCTACCTGTTACAGGGCCCTCCTGGCTGGTATATCCTGCCCTCCTACCTTAAAGCCTTCAGCCTAGGCATCTGGCCTCTATATAATCCAGCCATTTTTGTTACCTGCTCTCTTTGTATCTTTGGGCCTCCTGGCTTCTACCCCTGGTTCCCCTCTCTTCCCTGTACCTTCCCCTCACCACTCTCCCCACATAGATCAGGTTCATGTCCACGACAGACTCTTCCAGATGTCCCTGCCTCTGGCTATTTTTTCCACATTCATTTGCTGTGGAAACTACAGGAACAGCATACATGAGCTCCCTTCTGGAGAATGATCTGACTCTCCTAAGGTATGGAAGCTCATTTGTTTCTGCTGACTTCTGCCACTCACAAAATTGGATTCCAAATTCTGGAGTCCAATTCTTCAGCTGCTGCTTCCTTCTATCTGATTTCTAATGCTGTTCTCCTCTCTCTGGGCTCCGACCTGCTGTGCCTTCCACATGGACCACTCTCTCCGGTTCCTGCAGCCTGGTTCCTACAGCCTGCTGTGTCTCCCCTTTCTCCTGCTCTCCCCCATCCCTTTCTCTATTGGATAGATTAAGTGTCACCCCAAGCTGCCTACTTTGTTTACTGTTATTACAAAAGCCACACTGGTGTGCCAGAAAGCTCCTCTTGCCCCCTCTGGGCTCCAATCACAAGGACAGGGGAAGGACACCTTTCTTCTGTGATTTGGAACATTTTTCTCTCTGGCAAGCTACTCATTCTGCTTGGGGACTCTGCAGATGGGAAGTCTTGTCCATGTGACACTCACATCTCTCAGCTCTGGCCTGTTACACCCATCTGAGTCTCTCTATAGATCACCTTCCCCCCTCCCCTCACCTCACCAACATCCCAACATCCCAACACCCCAACAACCCCCACCCCCACCCTGCTCTCTTCTAGCTTTCCCTCACCTTCCCCTAGGCACTACAGCCTGCCTGCAGTCCCACTAGCTGCCTCTCTAGCCATACAGACATATACATATGTATACATCTATATAGGATTCAACTCTTGTATATGTAACTTGGAGTCCACTCATGTTTAAAAAATAGATATTTTAAATACCAACCACATGACTGGAAGCCATCTTTACTAAGGTTAAAGAGTACATGTCATGTGACTTTACCATCTTAAGATGACTACCTGGTATAAAGCAACAATTACAAAACTTCTCAGTCCTACTGAGCCCTTAGATTATCACTTTTAGACTAAGGAAGCAACGAAAGGTCTCTAAAATATTTTGGATTGGTATTGAATTTTGTAAGATAATAAAATGTAAGGTTATGAAAGTCTACTCAGATAAACAAAAGCTGATTTAAGATATCTTACTGTTAGCATTTAGTCTAAGCTCTGCCCTACAGTTACCTGGCTTACACCCTTTTCCCTCTCTTGCTCCTGCTCTTGCCTTCCTGCTCCTGCTCTCTCCCCATTCTCTTTCCTCCTCTCTCTCCACATGCTCATAGCTGGCCTCTTCTTCTTCTTCTTCTTCTTCTTCTTCTTCTTCTTCTTCTTCTTC
>NW_021614347.1:0-944 GCF_004785775.1 Grammomys surdaster | reverse complement strand
TCTTCTTCTTCTTCTTCTTCTTCTTCTTCTTCTTCTTCTTCTTCTTCCTTTTCCTCCTCCTCCTCTTCTTCCTCTTCCTCTTCCACTTCTTCTCTCTCTCTCCCCCCCTCTGCCTTTCACTGCCTCTACTACCCTCTTGACTCCCCTCCCCATGCCCTGAATAAACTCTATTCTATACTGTACAGTCCTGTGGCTGATCCCTAAGGAGGAAGGGATGCCTAAGCACGGGCCCACTGAGGAACCCCCTTCCCTCAAACCTCACCACATGTCTGCCAAAACATATCCCCTCTCTCTTTATCTTCTTATAAGCACATCACTCACTACTTATGGCGTTGATAACTTCTCAACACCAGCTTCTATAATACTTACATAAGTAACAACATATGTTTGATAAATAAGGTACATTTGGTAACCAAGATTTACAAACTCCTAAGGGTCTCCTGAGGTTCACAATATTATTTGCCTAACTCCTTTGTCTTTGTTCACTTCGTTAAACTTTAGCTCTTTGGATAAACTAAGTCATACAAAAATGGTGATAATTCTATTTTGAAGGTAAAGGTAATTCATAAAATCTTCAACTCAAAATTTTAAGATTCAAACTTAACAGGGATAAAGTTCTAAAATATGTAAGCTACTAACTTATAACCTATTCATTTAGTATCAAGCTTTGTTTAGCCCCCTGTACATGTTTTCAAAGTTAAGCCTAGAGCCTAATATTAGGTATAATTAATGGACAAATTATCCTCAAACTCTTCCCTTCTTTTTTCTTCTCTTCCCTGCTGAATATGGAATTTAAAATGCTTAAGCTTCCCATAATAGACAGAACAACTCCCTCTTAGAACCCTTAAGGTATCCAAAGATACCTGGGCAGTGGTAGCACATGACTTTATTTTTTTCTTTTTTTTTTATTGGATGCTTTATTTACATTTCATATGTTATCCCCT
>NW_021614346.1:0-1088 GCF_004785775.1 Grammomys surdaster | reverse complement strand
CTTTATATATTTCTGATTTACTAAGAACTATGAAAAATGACTATCTACTATTCATGTTCATTTTTTTCATCTTTACCGTTATCCACGAATGGTGAACATTGATTATTCATGTTCATTTTTTTCTGATTTACTATTTTCACCAATGGTGAATATTGATTATTCATGTTTATTTATTTCTGACTTAATATTATCCACTAATACTAAATAGTGATTATTCCTGTTCATTTATTTCTGACTTACTATTATCTATGATGGATGACTATTGATATTTCAGCTTTATTTTTTTCTGGTTTACAATTAACTATGACTCATGACTATTGATTATTCATGTTCATTTATATGTCATTCACTATTATCCACGATCGTGAATATTGATTATTCCTGATCATTTATTTCTGACTTATTATTATCTATGACTGATGACTATTGATATTACAGCTTCATTTATTTCTGATTTCCTATTAACTACCACTGATGACTATTTATTTTTATGTTCATTTTTTTCAGATTTACCAATATCCACGAATGGTGAAAACTGATTATTCATGTTCATTGATTTCTGATTTACTGTTATCAACGATTGGTGAATATTGATTATTCATGTACATTTATTTCTGACTTACTATTATCTATGACTGATGACAATTGATATTTCAGATTTTTTTCTGGTTTACTATTAACGATGACTGATGACTATTGATTATTCAAGTTCAATTATCTCTGATTTAGTATTATCCACGAATCTTGAATATTGATTATTCCTGTTCAATTATTTATGACTTACTCTTATCTATAATTGATGACTATTGACATTTAAGCTTTATTTATTTCTGATTTCCTATTAACTATGATTGATGACTATTGATTAATCATTTTCAATAATTTCTGATTTACTATTATCCAAGAATGCTGAATATTGATAATTCATGTTCATTTATTTCTGACTTATTATTATCTATGACTGATGACTATTGATATTTTAGCTACATTTATTTCCGATTTCCTATTAACTATGACTGATGACTATTTAGTTTTCATGTTTATTTTTTTCAGATTTACCACTATACACCAGTGGTGAATATTGATTA
>NW_021614345.1:0-14057 GCF_004785775.1 Grammomys surdaster | reverse complement strand
TTACATGGTAATCTGTGTGAGACAGGCTAAGTCCTCATTGCAGTTTCTTTTCAGAAAGAACCTAATAGCAGTACTACTATGAAAGAGCTTAATAAATACTGATATAATTTTAGGAATTCTTATAAGATCATCATTAAGAATTAATAAGTCATCTATTTGTTTATTCAGCATCACTACAAAACAGTACATCTTCATTGTTCTAGAGAGATCTTCTCAAAAGGGTGGGCTAATACCTACTGATTGTTATATATGTTTAATGATAGCAGGAAAATCATATTAATAACAGTAATCTTTCCTATACTGATTTCTCCTGAGCCCTGCCTATAGAAGCAAGTCTGTCATGGATTATTTATTAATCCAAAGCAGACTCATCTCAGGAAGATCACCTGCTAGTTATTAGCTTGTCCTATGATGTTTCCTGACAGAACAGTCATTGTCACACATTTCCTGCTTGCTTATCATGCATCACATTTGTGGCATAAAGTAACTCATATATTGCTCAATAACATTTCTCCAATTTTGCAAAGATAGGTGTAAATAGTAGCCTATTTCAATTTACCTTGCATCTGACTCTGATCATTTGCTCTGGCAAATGAGATGTATGATATTTTTAGGGCAGGCATCTAAAGAAAAGGAAGGATTTTCTTTTGCTTTAGCACTTATCTGTGAAATTGCAGTACTGATGTGGTGCCTGGAGGCTCCAGAGCTAACCTTAGCCGTGGATGACACTGAAGATGGCAGCTCCTAATTGAAATGAAAAAGAGGAACAATGAAAAGACTTGAGCCTGATGACCATAGAGTTGCCCAACCAGCTGTAGACCATCTATTATCTGTTGTCTTAATGTGATAGACAATAAACTATGTTTTTCTCACCAGTGCTGCTTTGGGTTTTACTTTGTACATAACCAAGTTTAATTCTATTTGAAACTAATACTTAGCTAGTCAATTGGAAGATTTACTATCATAAAACTTGGTTGTTTTCTACTGGTGCACATTTTATGGATTATTCTTATTCTTCCCTTAAAGGCAATGAAACAACTTCAGAAGATAGCAGTAAAGGATGAGAGAATCATCTTTCACACTCTCAGGTGTATCTTCACATGTGTTCTTTATGTAACTACACTCAAATTGACTGAATCACTATGAATTCTATTGCTGTCATAAAATCAATGAAGAATGAAGATAATTTGTGTGAATTTTTCTTACTTAGTCCATTTGGGCTGCTTTCACAGAATAACCCTAATTATTACAAATGAAAAATGTTTATTACAGTTCTGGTGGCCAAGGATGTCTCAGGAATCCCTCTGTCTCTGTCTCTCTCTGTCTGTCTCTCTTTCTCTTTCTCTCTCTCTCTTCAAGAGGATCTACCTTTATGTTGTAATCAACATCTTAATGCTTTCTTCTTAATACTATTAATTTTGGTGGTGAAAGTTTAACATA
This sequence comes from Grammomys surdaster, assembly GCF_004785775.1. Taxonomy (NCBI): domain Eukaryota; kingdom Metazoa; phylum Chordata; class Mammalia; order Rodentia; family Muridae; genus Grammomys; species Grammomys surdaster. The sequence continues at coordinate 12,617 of NW_021614345.1, read as the reverse complement.
TGCCTGGGGCAATGTGTGGTTCATTCCTTTAACACCATCACTTAGGAAGTAAAGGTAGATGGACCTTTGTGAGTTCAAGGTTAGCCTGGACTGTAGAGCTGAGCTCCAGGACAGTCAGGGCTACACAGGAACTCTATCTTTTTTTAATATTGAATTTTTTAATGTAAAAAAGACTAAGTCAAATTTTTAAAGCAAAGATGCCATAACCATATGGCACTGTTTCCATAATCAACGCCCATAAAATGGCATCAGTACAAAAATCTAAGCAAAGACAATAGGTTAGTAATTAGAACATCAGGTAATGTTGATTTTTAGGAAGAAGCTTAACAGATAAAAGAAGGGGGATATGACATAAATTCAAGTATGCAATTCAAATTTACAAATTATGAAAATTCTTCACTTTTATAGCTGGCTTCTTTTGAAGGGTTAAATTCTAGCCTCATTTTTTTCATTAACAAGCCAATTGGACAAACTCATTTAACCAAATTTACATCCTAGAATATGTAAGTAAACTGAAGGCATTTATTCAGATGTGTAAGTTCTATTCATTTTCATCATCTCTGTAATCAGGTTGCAAAGGACACGCTTTTCTCTTTGCTTTTCCTAAGCCACTGCTTCCTGCTTCTTCAGGAATCTGGTTCTCTTTCTTAGAATCTTTAGGAGACAGACTGAAGAATTCCCCGATGCCTTTTTGCCACTTGGGAGTTGGGCGCACACAGACTGGGTTCCCTCCTGCATACTTATTTTCAGCTTTTCTCGACGAACTTGAGGAAGAATTGTTGACAAAGGAGGAGGAGCCAAGCACCTTCCTGGGGGCTTGAGAAGCCACCACTTTTCTGTAGGCTCCTGGGACGTAGTTTGCTTTGGTCCGCACCATGTTCACACAGGAAGAGACAACTTTTCACCGACTCCCCAACTGCAGATACCTCAAGTGGACAAGAACCCCTTCTTTCTTTTTTTTTTAATATCCCGACTGCAGTTTCCCCTCTCTCCTCTCCTCCCAAACCCTTCCTTCCCCGTCCACTCCTCCTCTGTTTCTCTTCAGAAAAAAAGGCCTCTCATGGATACCAGCCAAAGATGGCACATCAAGTTGCAGTAAGACTAGGCACGTCTGTATTCTTGAATGTGTGGGCATTCACTACAGAATGGCCAACTTACCAGAGGTTATACTCTCAGTGAAAATTGTCTGTCTCCCAGAAGCTTACAACTGCCAATAGCTCCATGACTTGGGATTGAATTATGCACTCAACTCCCATTTCCATATTGGGATTTGGTCTGGCCTGGGCTTGCATGGGTTTTGTACCTGTTGTCATAACTGCTTGTGAGTTCATACATGCAGCTGCCCCTCTGCCCAGAAGATATTTCCTCATAATCCCCCACCATCCTAAGCTCTTACTGTCTTTCTCCCTCATCTTCTACAGTGGTTCCTGAAACTTTTGGGGGATATGGGTATAATATGTTCTATTTAGGACTGAACACTGTACAGTCTCTTTCACTCTGTACCTTGACCAGCTGTAGGTCACAAAAAATAAATAGAAGCTTTTCAAACGAGAGTTGAGAGACGTGCTGGACTATGAGTATAAGAAGAAGTCATCAGGAGTCTGTTTAATACTGTGTCCATTTACTATATGATAGTAGGTTCTATCTTAGAGCCTATAACTTGTCCAGCCATAGTTTTTTGGCCAGGTAATGGTGTCATGTATGGTTTTCATCTTGTTGAGTAGAACTTAAGCCCAATCTGAAACTGATTGGTTACCCCATGATATTTGTGCCACCTCTACACCAATGAGTATGTCTTCCCAGGCCAATTGTTTCTATAGCTCTCAGGGTTCACAGCTGAGATATGATTGATGATCACTTCTCTCCTCCAGTAGCATGGATAGTACTTCCCAGTACTATAAAAGCTAGCTAATAGGGAAGAAGCTTCCAGGTCTGCACCAACGTGATTTTGCCATGTTCTGTAACACAAACATGTGGTACCATCAGCAAGAGGGTCTCGCTGTCAAATTCTGAAGTTCAATCAAGAGCAGTGGCAATAACCTGTCCTGCTGGAGGGTCTATGGGACCTCAACTGGTCAACAACTCCAAAAGAAGTAACTCATACGGGGCGCCTTGTACTTGGTAGCTTCTGGTGTCTAGTAGGGGAATGGTCATTGTGTTATAAAATAACTTTCTTGTTGATTTTGTAAGATATGGGACTTTGAGACAATCGACACCGCTGACGTTATAGATGATACCGGGTTGTTGGAGATAGAACCTATTAATGAACTTCACGTGGACAAGAACGTCAACCTCTTCTCAATGATCAAGATGAATGAAGTTGGAAATAACTTTTGGCTGGCTCAGGTATTCTGCAGTCTTCTGTCTGGGCTTTCTAACTGTACCAGAACATAAAATGAAAATAGAAATAGAGTTGATTGTTTGGACCAGAATGCCCCATGTTACAGCCTTATGGGCTTGCTTGGCTTATTATACATTTCTAGTGTTAAATATATAGAAGATATTCTTAATGTATTTCAATTATACCTTACAATATATGTAAACACTAGGTGTTGTTGCTGGCCCTCATTTTAACCAAATCACAGAATGAATGATTTTAATTTGATGAACATTAAAAATGATGAAACATTATCAGCTGTTTAATTTTTTTAGGATGCCAATGGAGCCATATGGAAACTTGACCTTAGTTTTTCAAATATTGTAAGTTCCCATTTTCCTTATTTTCTCCTAACTGTTATAGGAAAAATTCTTTGATAGTCTTTTGTTTTGTTTGTTTGTTTTTTGAGACAGAGTTTCTCTGTGTAGCCCTGGCTGTCCTGGAACTCACTCTGTAGATCCGGCTGGCCTCGAACTCAGAAATCCTCCTGCCTCTGCCTCCCAAGTGCTGGGATTAAAGGCGTGCGCCACCACTGCTTTGCACTCTTTGATAGTCTTTAAAAGCTGGTGTTTCTTTTGTTTCCATCAAGTTAAAAACAGAACTCTGTCATTATACTAAACACATGGGATCTTCACTAACGTGATCGTCTGAGCTGCTCTACTGAGCAGGCAGGAAGAGCTGGGCCTGGGGGATCTGATGAGATCCGTGTAAAGTCAGTCACTGACGTCAGAGCCAGGACTCCATTTGGTTTTCCTAATTCTCCTATCCAGAGCTCTGAAGTTATATGTTTTTCTCGTTGAGTAAAATGACACATGTGTTACAGGATTTTGTTTCTGCATCTTTAAAGTTACCTTTAATGATATATTACTCTTTGAGATCTGATATTCTCTTTGTCTGTTCTCAGACCCAAGACCCAGAATGCCTCTTCTCTTTCCACTCTGGTCCCATTGCAGCCTTGGATGTTTCTCCCCTCACTTATCTCATGGCCACAACTGCCTTGGACTGTAAGTGTAAACCACTCCCCAAACTGCACATGTGTATGCATGCGTGCATGCAGGTATCTATGTCTGTGTGTGTTAGGTTGTGCATGCCCTCGTATTTATATATATGTGTACATGTGTTCTGGTGTGTGTGTGTTGGGCTTTGCATGTATGTATGTTCATGTAAGTGTACATGTATTCTGGTGGGTGTGTGTGCACGTGTGTGTGTGTGTTATGTTGTGAATACATGCATGTTTGTGTATATGTACATGTGTTCCGGTGTATGTTGTGTTGTGCATCCATGCATGTTCATGTATATGTACAGTGTTCTGGTGTATGTGTGTGTATAACATCAGGAATCTTCCTCTATTGCTTTTCAACCTAATTTTTGAAACAGGGTCTCTCACTGAGACTTGAGTTCACCAAACAGACTAGACAGCCAAGCAGCTCCAGGGATCCTCCTGTCTCTGCCTTCCCAGCTCTGGGATTACAGGGATACTTCACTGGGTCTGTTTTTTTCACGGATGCCGGGGATTCACACCCAAGTCCTCATGTTTGCATGGCAGGCACTTCACTGTCTGAGCCGTCTCACTAGCCTCGTTAAGTGGGAACTCTTAGTAAGAATGTATCTGGCCGTGTTTGTATGCAAATTGAAAACGTGTGGTATTCAAAGTATTTGAATGTTCTTCCAAAAACAAAACCTGTGGAATGTAATAGGCAAGACAGATTTTGAAGCAGGAAGTGCACAGCCTGGAGCAGACACGATTGGAGATTAGAATGAAGACCTAATTGTAAATTATTTAGGAAAGCGCTGTTCGTTTTGTTGGCAGCATGCATGCCTTTCTATCCTCATCACTGTGCTTTCCTCTCAACTTACAGTATCTCTAACCTGGTAGACCGCAAAGGAACGTGTTCTGTCAGTTGGTCACAACTCATGTCTCCCATCAAACTGGCAAAGGGCCCTTGAGATAGGAAGAAGGAGGCTTTGAGGAAGGAGAGAGCCCAGAACACACGGAGTGTGGAAGTAGAAAAAGGAATCCTGGGGACAGTTAGATACAGGGAGGACCAAGGTAGGAGATGGAGGCAGGCCAGCAGTGTTTGCGTGTGGGCAGATTCAACTAAAACCTAGCATGTATGAACATGCCACAAGGAAATCTGTTACCTTGTGTGCTGATCTAAAAATAACTAAAAAGAAAAAATAAATACAAATTTAAAAGGCTGTTAGGCTATCAATTGATGGAGTTACTGAATTGTCTCCTATAAAAAGTGAGCTGAGATTTTTTTTTTAAAGAAATAACACATTTATAATCTGTTTCTTTTAAAACCTTTCTCTTCTTCTTTTCCGTAGGCTCTGTGCGCGTCTATGACTTTGCTAGTAAAAACCCTTTGGTTCACATGAGATTCAAACAAGGAGGCACATCCCTCATCTGGGCACCCCGATCAGTAAGTTTGTTGTCTTAATCAGAGACCCTGAGAAATATACTGAATCCATGATATCTTGTAGAGATGTAGTTATTTTCTGGCTCAGAATTTTAGAAGTACAAATATTTCGAGTCATTTATTTTACCTAAAATATTGCAGAAATCATTTTATGATATTACTATTATAGTTTGCTTAGTGAAAATCTGTTTTTGTGCTACCTGTGGCATAGGCTCTGTCTTGTGAACTAACCATGCCACTGAATTTGAGTCATCTTCTGTCCATGCAACCATGGTTTTTAAACATCATGGGACTATTAATCACCATGGGAGTATTAATTCTTATTAACAATAAGAATAAAGGGATGGAATCACAGAGGACATGGTTCAGGTAGGCCTCTGGCCTGGTTTCCCATTGTTTGGATAAAGACTACCTTCAATGTACCGTATAAGATATTCTGTACCTGTCTCTACCTCTAGTTCTTATGGTAGCATTTCTTCTTCACGCTATCCAGTTCTCGTTCTAGGTACCTTCTTGTACCTAGTTCTTGACCAAGTACCCTTCTGATCTCAGCTCCAACCATCTTTGCCTTAGGGGAGTCCTCAAGCACAGCTAGCTTTCTTTGCTGTGTGTTTCTTTCCTATGGACCCATGTTAATCATATTTTATACTTTTCTACATGTTAATAGGTGACATTCAGTCTATTTGTGTTCACCCCAAACTGCTGGTGACAGGTGCCTTCTACACAGGAGGCAGGCGAGCCATCTGTGTTTGCTCGTTGGAAGCTTGAATTATTGTAGATTACCCTGCTTGTGGTCATAATAAGTAAACAGCCCGGAGTTGATGGGGACTGCCATAACATTGAACCAAGGGGTGAAAAGGGCAGCCGACACTAAGTCACCTGAATCAAAGCAAGATCTGGAGTGACTTTTGTGTGTGCTTCAGTTACTTAACTAAACACAGGTCCCATGTGTTTGATTGTTTTCCCAGGTAAGCATTTCTGCATCCCAGATCGTAGTAGGATTCCAAGATGGTGTCGTTCGAATTCTTGAACTTTTTGATCCAAAAGGACTTACAGTTTTTGCAGGACGGAAGAAAATCTTAGATGCTGAGTTACATTTGAAATATGTCTTCAAACCTCATACTGAAGAAGTTACGGCTTTAGCTTATGAACGTGATGGCGAGATCTTAGCCACTGGGGTAAGTGTGAGATTCCCTCTCATTTTCTACTAAAACTCCACACCTAGCTTCCCTCTTAACTGCACCTACTCTATTGTGCCCTGTTTACCAAAATTAACCTACATTTTGTTTTCTTATTTTTTCAGCGCAGTCTATGTATGATATTTAAGAACTGTCTTATAAGTTAAGTTTTAATCCTTATTTTAAATGAACAAAAAATTTCAAATGGAAATCATGCTGGATGAATTTCTTATAACCATTAGTTTATAATATATATGTGTTCTTAAGGAGGGCCATCATAGGTGAGGTTTACATAGTTCAGTGGGAGAGCTCTTGCCTAGCATGTAGCCAGTTCTGCTTTGATCTTTGATATCCTCTAAATAAGAACCAAAACAAAAGCCTGCCTCAGATAAAGGAAATAACTATATTCTATAGGAAGTAAGAATGAACAGATGTATTGTGGAATTATTTTAGAAATTAGTTGTATGTACATAAACATGTGTGTATAAACACATATATGGTAGTCACATTTCTAGACTAGGTACTGAAACACTTGGGAAAATGAGTCAAACATTTGAAACCATATTTATATTTCAGATTAATCGAGAATACATGACTGTTGTATCTATAAATGTAAATTAGATAGACTCCATGGTATTTAACAGAATGTTGAATGACTGTATTGTCATAGTAATATATATATATATATATGTATACATATATATAATATATATACATATATAATAATTACATATATATGTATATATGTATATGATGAGTGTATTTCTTTTTCTTTTAGAGTGCGGACAAGACTGTTTTCTTTTTTGATGTGGAGAAGGAATACAAGCCGGTTGGTTTTTTTACCACTCCTGGGCCTATTTGTCAGTTGATGTGGTCTCCAGCCAATCATGTAAGTCATTAGCATTTATCCTCAAGATTAAATTGAAGTGTCTTGTAGTTACAAGGGTTCTCCCTCTTTGGGCTACATTTTCCTCATTGCTATTTGGCAAAAATCCATTCTAGAGTTGCCCCGACTACTTTGCCTAATTTGTCACTAGTGTCAGCCAAAGACTGCAGGAGATAATCATATGTCAAGGAAGATTATTAACTCCCACAAATACAGTGACTTAAATGAGTTCCACACATCCCTTGGGACAGCTCTTATCAATGCCTTCTCTCACACAAGATGGCCACCTTGAAACCTCAAAGCTTTCTGCCTCCCTGTCATGCCTTCAGCATCCTTTCCCAGAGAGGTGAGGACCCGTTGCATCCTCTCAGGACCTCTGTGTCGCTCCTCTTCTTTCTTTTACCATGGAGAAGCTGTCCTTCCTACTTATTGCCCATTCTGCCTCTGGTCCTTTGGATTAGAGTCCCTCATTCTCGACTTCAATAGTTTACATCATGACTCTCTTTCTTGGGACATGTAAGTTAGCCTTTCCTGATGCTCCCTGGGTAATTTCCCATGGTAGTCTCTGGCCCTTACAGAAAGTAAACAGGCTCACTTTGCGTTGTGCACTTATGGCTTCCTGCCTTTCCTCCTAGCAGCTCTCAGGACTGACTGCTCCATCCTTCCACACCTTCTGCCTGCCTTCTGGCTCCCTGATTCTAGTGTGTAGCTCTTCTCAAGGCATCGCTGATACCCACCTAACATGTGAATCTTATCTTCTTGATATTGTAGCATTGTTTGACCCCATTGAACTTTCCTTCCTGTTTAAAATATCTTCTCCCTTTAATGTTAGTGCTTTTCTGTCCCCCCCCCCACCTCATTCTTGCACCTGGCCAAGGCTCTCCCTGGTCATTGGGTGTTAAATCCCTCAGTGCCCCGCTCTGTCTCTCTTTCCTCCTGCGCTATGGCTCTAAGCAATGCTTTCTAAGCCCACAGTTCTCCTATAAGCTCAAATGTGCCACGGGACACTTGTCCTGATGTCTCCTCTTCACAGCACATCACCCACTCCCCAGCTCACCTTAAATTGTATTCATCCTCCACCTTCAAGCTAGATAGTACTTTCTCTGGAAATTATGCACAATCAGGCAATTCTTGCAGTCTCTTGGCAGGACTTTCACAATTGCAATTTGTATTTATCTGTGTGAACTGATAACTGACAAGCTCTCCCTTCGGAGGCAAAGTCCATAATGGGAGTGAGGATAGCGGCTCTTCTTACAACTCCATCTCTAGCATGTAGCAAAATGCTGAGTACACAGTAGATAAGGTGATTTCCCAGATGAGGTTTTGGTGCAAAAGAGAGTTCTGCACTGGACAAGAGCAGTCTGGGACCTGCTGTATTTGAGTGGAAGTCAAAGCTTAAGACTTCTTGAAGCACACTTATGAAGAGAAGAGGGAAGAAGAGAGAGTCCTTGGAGCATCACATTGAAATTTAAACTTAGGAAGATAGGATGGGTTGTCATGGGTGACTGAGCTGAGCAGACCTTCATGCCACAAATTTTCCTCAGCGATTTTAGCTAGAAGATATTGCCCTTTGGGCCAAGAGATTTCACAACCACATATTTGGCTATGGCTATAAGTCATGGTATCTTTAAAGGAAACAATTGAAAATCTAACTTTAGCCATCAGGTTAACAATGAATAATTACATGAGGATAACCAATACTAGCAACACAATAATCATTTGTGACTAGGCCTGTGGGGTATCGCCTTTTTAAATGATCGTGATATTCTCACTGACTTTGAACTTGTAAAAAATTGCCTACATGTAAGTGATATGCATAAAATGCATCTTTCTTTCTTTCTTCCTTCCTTCCTTCCTTCCTTCCTTCCTTCCTTCCTTCATTTCTTTCTTTCCTTCTCTCCTTTTTTTTTCAGCCTGAAAGCACTTTATTGATCATCTGTGAGAATGGCTATATTCTTGAATGTCTATGCCCAACCATTAAGGATGTAGATGATCAGAATGTTACCACGTTTGCAATCCCAGACATGTTACTCAGATGCTTCCATTTCACGAGTGTCAAATCTAAGATTTTGGTATGAGATCTTCTTGAATCATTATTTTCTTTCCTTTCTTCCATTTGGAGATGCAATATCCTATAAAAGATTCTTGGAGAATAATAAAATAAAACAGATCCTGGCCCTTGGAGCGTATACACTGGTAAGCAGGAGGCAGTAGTGGATAGGTGACTACAATCCAGGTACAAAGAAAGAAACCTCAGGGAGTGATGTTGCTGATGGAGGGATGAGAGGAATAAAAAACTGGTGACCTGGAAATGAAGATTTATACTCAGAAGATGGGAAGATATCTAAGAGAATGAGAGGAAGAGAGAGGTAATGGTGCTGGGAGAACAGCCCTAGGGCAGCCACTGTTTCAACAGTTCTTGGTGTTTTCACGAAGAAGAATGGCTGGTTGAAATCACAGCATTCAGTTTGTAGGAGATGCGACAGGACCATAGTGAAGGTCTCTTTAGAAGCCAGCCAAGCTACATCAGTTTGAGCCACTGTGATCTTTTGTGAACAGAGGATGGTGTGAAGAGATCATATAACTCAGAGAAGGTAGTTCTCAGGGGTGAATAGGAGAAGGGGCTACCAAGTGTTGGGGACCTCTACATTGGACAGCCGGTGATAATCGAGTGCCTACATCATAGGTTTATGGGAGCCAGAAACAAGCTTCCCATTGGCTATTTTAGACGTAGTTCCTAGGTTGACAGTGGCCGGCTCTGAGGGAAAATTAACACTTCCCATCTCTTGCCAGAAAGGATGGTCAAATGATTTCAATGAAATGGGGATTAAACGGAAATGATGCTCATCCCAAAGATTTGAATTTTAATGATAAAAATGTATTCCAAAGGGTAATTTATGAAAATATAGGAACTATGAGGTTTCTAAAACCCGCTTCTTTCCACAATCTGTCATGCTCACACACAAAATAGCACACTTTAAAAGTGTCTATTTATTATCTTTTTTTGAAAAAGAGATTTATGGAAGTACAAAGGAGAGAAAAACAAAAGATGTTGAAGGAGAAGGAAAGGGAAGAAATGAGGAGGAGGCTAGCAGAAGAGAGAGAAGCCTTTGGGGAAGAGGAAATACCAGAGGAGGAGGAGGCCACTGAAGAAGAGGAAGAGGAGGAGGAGCCGCTGCCTGAGATCTTCATGCCACCAACACCCTCTCCTGTCCTGTGCGGCTTTTACTCAGCTCCAGGGAAGTTCTGGGTGTCGATGGTGAGTAACGATCCCATATCCATTCCAGGTTATGGTTGCTGGTTTTTTTTTTTCATCCCGCTCATTCATATGCATACATTGAGAATTTAATTTTAGACTAGTGATGTAGCTGTATGTTTTAATATGTTCATTTTTTTGTACATCATTATAACATCTCTTTTAAATATGTCTGGCTTTTGTATCTGTTGTCATTCAAGGCCAAACTCCCCTATTCAAGAAGAGCAAAGTGGGGACAAACCACTAGTGGAGGGTAAAAGGTCAAACAACTCTTCACCTGTGTCTGCTCTTTGTTTGTTTGTTGTTCTTTTAAGTTTGAAAACAACAGTTTTTTTGTGGCAGAACTGTACAAATCTGCTTACAATCGCTTACAACCAGGCTGTGTGGCATATGGGTGGCTAGGAATCTACGTGTTTTCCTCATTCTACCCCAGTCAATATCCGGACATAGCAAATAAGGAAGAAGGGCAAATAGATCTTAAAAAGACTGATACAAGAAAGAAGAAGTGTCACAATGTGTGTGGCAGGTTATATGTCTTCTATTTATATACCATATAGTCTTCTCACAAAACATTTTTCTCAATGTCTTGCAAAGCAAGAGCTTCTTCATTATAGATGTTGTAGTTTTCACTTCTGAATGTGCACACACACACACACACACACACTCACACACACACACACACACGCCTTCCCCAAGTAACTGGCTTAAAATTATATGGAAAGATTATTACTACTAAATTCATACTTTGCCCTCATGAAACCATGGTGTGGAGCTCTTAAGTGACATCTTCAATGACATGGAACTAAGGTATGATCTCTGACAACACTGAGTACGTAGCCCATGCTCTTAGGCACTAAGCCCCATCATGAGGTAAAGCACAGATCACAGAGGAACTAACTGCTCTCCTTGCTTAAGACAGCCACATGCCTACACTAGAAAAGCCAGCTTCATTTTCAAGTCATGACTCCAGGGCTTGAAATCAGGACTCACACTGTTGGTCAGTTCTCCCACCAGAAGCATTTACTTTATAAATTATTATTTGAACAACTTCTCCCCACAAATATTTTGCAACTTTCCTGTCTCTCCAGACACTCATATTTCACAGAGGGAAGTCAGATTGAATTTCCCAATCTTTTCTCATCTCTAGCACCCTGCAGAACTGGGCTCTGCTTTGCCTGTTGTTATAACTGGTGGATGTTGCTTAGCAACTTGCCCAGGGCAGTGTTCCAGAAAGCCTCTTAGGTCTTTTCCTTCTCCTTTACACTCTTCCTGTAATTTTGTCCCTGAAACACACAACTTAATGTATGTCATCAATTCTTGTCTTTTCAAATCCAATTCTTACCATCAGCACATGAAGTTTCCTGGATTTCTGACAATCCCCCCCAACACCACACACACACACACACACACACACACACACACACACACACGCAAACAGACACACAGAGGTACACATACATCATCATGACCATCATGGTGGTTTTGTGGTACAACCTGGGGTCTCGTGCATGCTAAGTATACACTCTACCACCAAACTGCATTCTCACCTCCTCTTGGGCTCCAGAATCTCTCTCTCTCTCTCTCTCTCTCTCTCTCTCTCTCTCTCTCTCTCTTCCAGCTCCTTTTGATGCTATCTGTTTTTTTTTAAATAAAAAAATTGTAAGATAGACATTGTAATTCATAGGACTCCAGAGTATGACCTAGCCCCTCCCCACTTTAACTAAGCTAATTTTATCTAACAACTTTAAATATTATTTATCTACCCACATGTGTCAGGTATTTATCTTTTACTGAATTCTCTCTTCAGCATCAAACCTGAATATTCTCTTTGCCAACTGTATTTAGCACGTCAAAATGAGCATGCCCCACCAAAACTTGTTTCTAGTGCTGAGAGTTGGACCCAGGACATTGTATACATTTTAAACAGATGCTTTCTCACTGAGCTATATCCACAGATTCCAAAACACAACTTTTAAACTACATTTAAAACAAGTAAACCTGGTACACTTCCATAACAATAATGAAGTCAATTGTCCATTCACTTACAAGAACAAACTCCAAGAGTTACAAAGGATTCTTCCACTTTCTTGATCTTTTGATACCTTTAGCAAAAGTAGGTCTTCATAAACAACCAGCACATGGTTAGGAGTTATTCAAATCCTGTAGGATAACTTTTGACTTTAGTAAAAAGTTTATGTCCATTTACACTTAATATAGTTACTGACATATTTTCGCTTATAACTCCCACCTTACTAATTATTTCTGTTTGTTATGCCAGTTCTATATTCTTTTTTTTCTTTACTGTATGGTAATTATGTGTATCTTCTTTTGCTATTCCTAAGGATCACAATATACATTTGACTTAATTTTATATAAATCTATCATTTGACTAATCACAGAGGGAAAAAAATCTTAGAAAGCTTTAACATCAGATATAACAGAGATAACCTTTCTCTCTCTCTCTCTCTCTCTCTCTCTCTCTCTCTCTCTCTCTCTCTCT
>NW_021614344.1:0-11752 GCF_004785775.1 Grammomys surdaster | reverse complement strand
GTCCAGGCTCTTCTGGCTTTTATAGTCTCTGGTGAGAAGTCTGGTGTAATTCTTATAGGTCTGCCTTTATATGTTACTTGACCTTTTTCCCTTACTGCTTTTAGTATTTTTTCTTTGTTTTGTGCATCTGATGTTTTGATTATTATGTGACGGGAGGTATTTCTTTTCTGGTCTAGTCTATTTGGTGTTCTGTAGGCTTCTTGTATGTTTATGGGCATCTTGTTCTTTAGGTTAGGGAAGTTTTCCTCAATAATTTTGTTGAAGATATTTACTGGCCCTTTAAGTTGGGAATCTTCATTCTCATCTATACCTATTATCCTTAGGTTTGGTTTTCTCATTGTGTCCTGGATTTCCTGGATGTTTTGAGTTAGGAGTTTTTTGCGTTTTGCATTTTCTTTGACAACTGTGTCAATATTTTCCACCGTATCTTCTGCATTTGAGATTCTCTCTTCTATCTCTTGTATTCGGTTGGTGATGCTTGCGTCTGTGACTCCTGATCTCTTTCTTAGGTTTTCTATCTCCATGGTTGTCTCCCTTTGAACTTTCTTTATTGTTTCTATTTCTAGTTTCAGGTCCTGAATGTTTTTGTTTAATTCCTTCTTTGTGTTTTCTTCCATTTCTTTAAGGGATTTCTGTGATTCCTCTTTAAGGGCTTCTATCTGTTTACTTGTACTCTCCTGTATTTCTTTAAGGGAGTTACTTAATTCCTTCTTATAATCCTCTATCATCATCATGAGAAGTGATTTTAATTCTGAATCCTGCTTTTCAGGTGTGATGGGGTGTTCAGGGCTTGCTATATTGGGAGAATTGGGCACTGATGATGCCAAGAAACTTTGGTTTCCGTTGCTTATGATCTTGCGCTTGCCTTTCGCCATCTGGTTAACTCTAGTGGTACCTGCCCTCACTGTGTAAAACTGGAGTCTGTATTTCCAGTTATCTTGCTTATTGCAGAGCTCCTCAGAGTCCAGAGGTCTCTGTGGTCTTATGCTCCTAATCTCCTGGGTGGAATAACTCCTGGGACTCAGGCCACCTCTTGGATCTGGAAATCCTTCTGCTCTGAGTGCAGTGGGTCCTCGATGACTCAGGATTCAGTTTCAGCTGCTCTGAGTGCAGTGGCTCCAGCTGCTCTGAGTGCAGTGGCTCCTGGATGACTCAGGATTCAGTTTCTCAACAGGACAGGAGCAGACCGACTCTGTGTCACCTGCTCTGAGTGCAGTGGCTCCTGGATGACTCAGGATTCAGTTTCTCCACAGGACAGGAGCAGACTGACTCTGTGTCTGCTCCAGCTCGGAGGACCAGGCAGGGGCAGAAGGGACGTGGAATTCCGGAGGGGCGGGGTTTGGGTAGCTGCTGTGCCCTGGATGTCCCTGGCTCCCCGATCTATCTCTGGGGTTTAGGGAGTGAGATGGAGTTCTTACCAGCTGCTCTGAGTGCAGTGGCTCCTGGATGACTCAGGATTCAGTTTCTCCACAGGACGGGAGCAGACTGACTCTGTGTCTGCTCCAGCCCGGAGGACCAGGCAGGGGCTAGAATGTACATTTTTAAAAAGATATATGTATGTATGTATGTATGTATGTATGTATGTATGTATGTGTATGTGAGTACACTGTCTCACTCTCCAGACACACCAGAAGAAGGCATTGGATCCTATCACAGATAGTTGTGAGCCATTATGTGGTTTCTGGGAATTGAAGTCAGGACCTCTGAAAGAGCAGTCAGTGTTTTTAACGACTGAGCCATCTCTCCAGCCATAGAATGTACATCTTATTGCTGGTCTCCAACTTATACTTGAAAATAGCTAGAACATAATAAAATAACTGTTAAGCTATATTGACACCATGAAAAGTGCATTTCTAGTTTTTTTTAAAAAAATTATTTATTCTTTCATAATTATATACATAGTATGTATTTTAATCATAGTTCTCCAATTATTCTCTTTTATCCCCCTTTCTTCTCCCACAGAATCCTGTCTTCCCCACAAGTCCTTCCATACTCTCATATCTATTTTGTTTTCCCCATTGCATTTGATTAAGGTTACTTGTATAAACATGGAGTGTGTGTTTTTACATACTAGAGTCTGGGCAACTTCATTCTTAGACAAGCAGATAATCATTTGGTTCATAAGTTTGGATCTCATCTATCTCAGGCTAGCTTCAAATTCATTATGTCGTTGAAGTTGATCTTGAACTTCTAATCTTCTGCTTCTACCTCCTGTGTGTTGGCATTGTTGACATGTGCTATAAATCATGCCGGACTTATGTAGTACTAGGCATCATACTCAGGGCTTTCTGGTCTACCTCACATTAGTTTTTCCAAATCTATTAAATTTCTTTGGCCCTCAATGGAAACCAGCTGACCATAGATATAACAGTGTTTATGCACTCACTACATAGCTGATTCCCCTGGTGATAGATTCCACTGAATTCTATGCTTGTAACTGTGCCCATAGTGCATTCACTGATTAAACAACTTGTAGTAGATATTGAAATACGAACTGTGCTTTCTTCCATAGGTCGTTTTTTCCCCTATTATGGGTTCCTTTTATCCATGTCAAATTTAAAGTTACCCTGACAGTTTTATAAAATAGCAGCTGACTGGTAGGGATTGTACTCAATCCATTGATCAATTTTGGAGGTGTTAGTAACTTCACAATATTGTAATCCAATCAATGAACATGTAATGCTTTTCCATGTATTTTTTTATTACTTAAAATAATGATTTATGGTAGGTCTGTCATGGTATTGTTTTTTAATGGTATTACTAGTAGTATATTCTGTTCAATGCTGTTATAAATGTACTTGCTTTCCTAATTTCTTTTTCAGGTTTTATAGTACTACTTTATAGAGACATGATTAATTTTATGTTGAACTTTGACTGTGTTTGCTTACTTTAATATATTTTTCTTTACCAATTCCTTAAGATTTCATAAAGATACTGTCATCAGTAAATGCAGATAGTTTTATTTCTTCCATTTCTATATGAGTACTATTTATTTATTTTTCTCTTGCCATAGTGTTGAATAGAGGATATTATAACATTATTCCTTATTTTAGTAGGGAGACAGTTGCTTACAGTTAAGAGTATGAGCTGTTTGTAGTTTGTGGAAAGCCTTAGTTAGAAAGGTCTTTGTGTAGATAGCCTTTCACTTGAAATTGCATAGCTTACATGAAATGCTTTTCTTTCATGAATATGTTTTCTAAATGAAGATGGAGAGTTATATTTAGCTCACAGTTTTAAACTTCCAAGAGCAGTGCTCAACACAGACTTAGCTCTGGGGAGAACCTTCCCTCCCATGTCACATCATAGCAAATGCTAATGGTGCTTCACATGGATTAAGTGGAAGGGGGGCGGGGAGTGAGGGAATGCAGGCCCAAGGATGATACTGTGCTTTAGTTCTTTGTTGCTTTAACACGGTTTAGAACATGAAAGTGTTTCATGAGTCAAACTAGTTCTATACTACTAAGATAAGTTTTACCTAGCAACATCATTGAATACTTTTTTAGAAGGTTACTGGATTTGGTTTTGTAGCATTTTGGGGGGCAGAGAAAGGTTTGTATTAATACTCACAAGGGACTTGGTCTGTGGTTCCCCTCAGTTGTAGGTTTTTTTTTTTCCTTTTTGGCTTGGTTTGGTGACACAGAAGAGAATGAGCTGGAGAGTGTTCTCTTGTCTTCTATCTTTCAAGGAGTGCTTGTCAAAGATCAACATTAACTCTTTTAAAACATATAATTAACCTTTGAAGCTGCACAGACTCAGTTCTTTGTCTTTGAGAGTTAAACTGTTCATTTAATCTTCTTTGTTTCTTATTTATCTATTAAGTTATTCTGCTTTCTATGTACCAGAGGATGGCCTTGCCGGGCATCAATGGGAGGAGAGGCTCTTGGTCTTGTGAAGGCTCGATACCCCAATGTAGGGGAATGCCAGGGTGATGAGGCAGGAGTGGGCAAGTGGGGACCCTCATAGAAGCAGGGGGAGGAGGGATGGGATAAGGGATTCCTGGAGGAGATTCAAGGAAGGGATAACATTTGAAATGTAAATAAATAAAATATCCAATAAAGAAAAAGATTCTGCTTTCTATAGAACAATTTGCATAGTTAGTATCTCCCCCAAAATCTGCTCATTTCCTCCACATGATCTAATTTGTATGCTGTTGTCTTACTATATCCTTTAATCTTCCGAAAATTTTTGTTACTTTGGTCATGTCCTTTCTTTAATTTTTTAAAATTAAATTTGAATCCCCTCTTTTTTTCTCTTTGTCAATTTAGCTAAATATCTACCAACGTTGTTGATTGTTTTAAATAAAATATCTGTTTGCTGCTTTTAAAAAGTGAAGCAAGTTAATGCTGTTTTCAGATTCTGTTTTGTGATATCAAATATTTCTGGACAGGCTTTGTAAAGAACATACATTACGGGACTGGAGACATGGCTCAGCAGTTAAGAGCACTGACTGCTCTTCCAGAGGTCCTGAGTTCAATCCCCAACAACCACATGGCTCACAGCCATCTGTAATGTGATCTGACGCCCGCTCCTGGTGCATCTGAAGGCTGTTAAAGTGTACTCATATAAATAAGACAAATAAAAAACATATATTACTTTTGATGAATAAGTTTTGTTCCCTGACAATCCCACGTGTACATATGATGTATTCTGGTTATGCTATCTAGCTTCTTCCTCTAACATCACCCTTTTTCTTCTGTCAGCTCTTCTTTCGCATAAGTCTGTTTCCTGTGTCCCTGACTTTCTATTTTGTTTTATGTTGGAAGTATTCATCAGATCCTGTGAGCTAACAAGTGCATACTCAACTAGGTACAATACTTCTCTTTTTTCTAGCTTCTGCCAGTTGCCAATAGTTTAGCAGTAAGTGATAGGACCCCACCCCAAGAATCTCTTCCATATCCATAGCTAACAGTTGGGTTGGCCAAATTTGTATTGACCTGTCTATAGTAGGCACAACTCCTATGAGTTCATGATTGGCAACACTTATGTGGTACTTAGAAAATAACACGTTGAAGCCCTTTTCTCTACCTTCTGCCTCCTAGAGTCTTTCTGCCTCCTTTTCTGTAGTGGTCTTGAAACTTAGTGGGCTGTGGCTGAGAGTAGGGAGAGCTGGCCTTACTTTTGAATTGGGTCATGAGAACAGGTGGCAGGGGCATGGTTGAGCTGACCCTGCCACTCCTCTGCTGTGAGTTGGCATGTAGGGGGTTGGGAAATCTAGCCCCAAGGTCACGAAATCGAGTGAACTGGCCCTGTCCTTCGCAGGTTACAGCACCTGAGAGAGCGGGCCCTGTACCATGCCTAGGCATTACAGTAAACCTAGCCCTGGTGGAGGGAGTACAGGTAATCTGGCCCTGTGGGCATGAGAGCCGGGGAGCTAACCCTGCTCATCCCATGTAGTAGTCACCTAGGCCAAGGCAGGGATGAGACAGCCAGGATATTGTGAGAATAGGAGACTTGACTTAGCCCCTTGAAGGTTCCAGCACTTGGGAGATGTGGGTGCAGGCAAACCTCCTGCTGGTGTTCGAATTGGGTGAGTTAGGCGGAACAATGCTGGAGAGCTCATTGTAGTGGGATCTGGAAGGGAGAGCTAGCATGCTGACCAGCCTAGCTGCTACCGAGGTCTAGATCCAGGGCTCTGAGTTGACTCATCTCAAAATCTATCTCTTCTTCAAACTACTGGGACTTGGGAGGAGTCCCAGTGAGTAGCTAGTATTGATGGTATAGCAGAATCCAGAGACCTCTAATCAGACCAATGACTCATTGCAACCAACATTTGTAAGTGAAGATGTGTGGACAGAAGGGTATACATTGTGTGCCACACCCTGATAACCTATAGCTTCCATGATGAGTTTTTCTTTCATGCTTTTTTTTCTTTTTGGAGGGAGCTTAAGAGAGCAAAAAGAGCAGGACTTGGGTGCATGATGTGAAACTCACAAAGAATTAATAAAAAGTTAAAAAGTTGTCATTTAATTTTTCTTAGCATTTTTAATTTAAAATTTTTAATTTTTAAGAATTTCATAGATAAGTACTATAATAACATAATTTCCACTTCTTTTCTGTCATCTCTCCTCTCTTTCCATGTCTTCTCCACCCCTCCTAAATTATGACCTCTTATCCTTTGAGTGTCTGTGTTTGTGTGTGTGAATGCCACCTGATGAATCCATTTTGTGCTGCTCATATGTGATAACAACTGTTACACATATGAAATGTGGCTGCTAAATGACTCAGGCCTCAGTAAGCTCTCAACAAAGATGTTGTATATAGTCGACAAAGTGTTCAGAAATTTAGTTGACCACTTCAGAAATCATTCTATGATCAGAGAAATTCCTTGTCTGAAGGGTAGAAGTTTTTTCCCCTCTGTTTTAGGGTTTTATTTCTGTGAAGAGGCATCATGACCATGACAACTCTTACAAAGGAAAACATTTAACTGGGACTGGCTTACAGTTCAGAGGTTTAGTTCATTATTGTCATGGCAAAAATCATGGTGGCATGCAGGCAGACATAGTGCTGGTGAAGGAGCTGAGAGTTCTATATCTTCATCCACAGGCAGCAGGATAAAAGCTGCCTTAGCTTCTGAAATCTCAAAGCCCACCCCTAGCAACTGGCCTCCTCCAACAAGACCACACCTCTTCTAATGCCCTATGAGTCCATAGGGCAGTTTTCATTCAGTACTCTCCATTGTCATATAGTGGTCTATGTTCTGCATAGCCTCGCCTCATGCATCCAACATGTTCACTCTGTTCTTAACCTGGGGAAACAACATAGGTTAAGGTTTTCTGTTCCATCTCCCAGAAGAACTTTATTTGGCTCATATAAATCTCGTTTTCTAAACACTAACAATATTCAGTCCATATAGAGTCTTTGCCCCTTCTCTTCTTCTGATTCCTTTTAATTTTAATACTTAGTACAATTGTCTCATGAAAATCTAAGCTGATATTAATACAAACATTAACTAAATGATATTATATAGTGATTATTAGATTTCACAACCACCCAACTCCGTTTATGATAACACATATCTCCATTTTTTTTTAAATGCCTCAGATAATAGTGAAGTAAGTGTTCTGTGCACCCTGAAAGTCAAATATTAGAACTAACCTATACTGGCTGGTTTTGTGTGTCAACTTGACATGAGCTGGAGTCATCACAGAGGAAGGAGCCTCCCTTGAGGAAAGTCTCCCTGGGATCCAACTGTAAGGCATTTTCTCAATTAGTGATCAAGGATGGGAGGGCCCATTGTGGATAGTGCTATCCCTGGGCTGGTAGTCCTGGGTTCTATAAGAAAGCAAGCTGAGCAAGCCCAGGGAGGCAATCCAGTAAGCAGCACCCCTCCATGGCCTCTGCATCAATTCCTGCCTTCAAGTTCCTGCCCTATGTGAGTTCCTGTTTGATTTCCTTTGGTGATGAACAATGTTGAAGTGTAAGCTGAATAAACCCTTTCCTTCCCAACTTCCTTCTTGGTCATGATGTTTTGTGCAGGAATACAAACCTTGACTAAGAATCCACCAATATAGAAGGTATTATGTTAGAACCAGCATACATTTTATGAAATGAAATTATTAGTTTCTCTTTTCCTTTGTTTTTGGTTTTGTGGAAACATAATCTTTCTTGAAATTTATTATTTTCCATTATCTTTGTTTTTGTAGACAAAAACATACCTCCCCATTTCCTAATGAGATTTCAATTCATTTGCCCTCTTAGAATCCACACATACTTAAGGAGGCCCCGTGTTCTGTGAGATACACCACCAATAGCATCATGACTGGGCTGAATCATGTTTCTCTGTGGCTGGTTCTGTTTCTCCGCTTTGTTAACTTTGGGCTAGGAGAGATACCTAACAGTATTTCGCTAATTGTGTACACTTCGTCTTTCATGATGGTAAAAGCAATCTTACATTATGTGAATAAATGAAACCTAGTCAAGGTTAATAATTATCATTGTGTATCTTAGGATTCAATTAAATTTCTATTTTATTGAGATAGAAATCTAAATCTACTTTCTCACTTTTATTTCTGGTCGTTCGAATAGACACCCCTTGTGAGCATTGGCTCATACCCTCATTCTGAGGCATTCCCTTTACTGCTTTCTATACTTGAGTACCACCTTTCTGTAGTATCAGCCTCTCTCTTCATGGACTTGCTCAAAATACAGCTTTTGCCACTCAGTTGTTAGATTGTTTTGCCTCGAAGATGGTAAGAATTCCAGTAAATTTCTTCTCTCTATTCACATAGCATTCTCTTTCACTCTGCTTTGACGAGGTTGGTATTTTTCCTACTACACTAGAGGCAGATGTCTTGAACAGGTGAAATGAAGTATTTTTTTTTGGATGTCCCAACTTCTACGTTATGTCTGACAGATCAGGGACACATCTGTAAAAATATCCCGAAATCAATTCTATGAATGCCAGACTCACACATGCTACAAGATGCAGCAGGCAAGATCAAACTACTCTGAAGTAATCCAAATCTCGCTGACCTCAAGTGTGACTATTACAGGTCCATTTTTGTTGATTCTGTGTATTCTGAGTGTTTAGAGACAGAGGTTGATAGAGGCCTCGTTCCAACATCTACTGTTGTGATTTCTCTGTTAGGAAGGTGGTATGGTGAATACTATATGGACAATATGGTTTCTACTCTATAACATTGCACATATGTCTCACTTTTTTGGTGAAAGTCACTCACCTGGCCAGACCTCACAAGGAGGAAAGAAGTAGGATGTGCTATGAGATTGGATGTGGGAAGAATAAGATACTTTAGAATCTACAACCTTCCCAGTAAATAGGCCATCTGAGGATAATGAGCACATACTCAAGGTACATAACATCATTAAGTCAGCAAACAGGACAGAACAGGGCCCCAAATAAAAATTTATCATAACAAGTCAGATATCTTGCAACTGAAATTACCCTAATGAAGAATAAGAGCTAAAATAGCCACATACTGCTTGAAAGGAGAGAAATCGAAGACAGAAATAGAAGCTTATGGAAGCAGTGATAAACTCCTAACAATGTACTGGGACTGTTGCCTGCTGAGGACTAGGATCCTGTTCGTCCTAGGAGTCTCGTGCACCTTTTACAATGTAGAGTGGAACTTTCCTGAGAAAGCTTTGACCTGTCTGCAGTGCTCAAAGGGAGAAGCTAGGACACAGCAATGCTGCGTGCAGCTGAGCCCCTTCATCTGAGCCCCAAACACGAGTCTGCTCACAGCATCCCTGATATTTTCCTGCTGGAGAAATGATCCCTTTGTAGAGAGGATCTCTTTAATATGCCATGGGTACAAACTCCTTAAATAAAGCTTTAGTAGATATAATGTAAAATTAATATAGACTTAATTAAGATGATCTCCTCTTGTTAATGCTGTAGTCCAAATGTAAAATCCAAAGCTTATTTATTGTCAGTTTTGATGATATTTGGATGCTTTCTAAAATATTCGTTCCTCTGTACTCATGGGTGATGGATAATCAGATTAGACTTGCTAAAGTAGAAACGTTTACATTTCTGAGGAAGTCTCATGTTTCCCTCAGTATTGGATGTGACATGCTTGCTCCATAATGTATTCAGGTGAAATTGAATTTGAACTTCAAATGTGTTTATTTTTACACTTATTACATCAGCTTTCAAGGAAATTTGACATAAAAAATGAGAGCCTTTTAAAAATTTCACTAAAATGGAAAATAAAGAAAGGAATTCACTCTGGCTGATTTGAAATTGTACCTTTTAGGACATCAGTTTAGATTCATAGTATTCTGTGGACCTTTTAAAAATAGCCAGTTGAGAACCACCAGCCAAATAGCATACACAGGCTGAACCTAGGCCTCCCCACACATATGTAGCAGATGTGCAGCTTGATCTTCATGTGGGAGTGGGGGTTATCCTAAAGGATGCCCCCTGTCCAT
The DNA here is from genome assembly GCF_004785775.1 of Grammomys surdaster. Classification (NCBI taxonomy): domain Eukaryota; kingdom Metazoa; phylum Chordata; class Mammalia; order Rodentia; family Muridae; genus Grammomys; species Grammomys surdaster. Next base: position 1,861 of record NW_021614344.1, on the reverse strand, counting down.
GGGCTAGGTTTTTCTAGCCTGGCTGTCTTGTCTGGCCTCAGTAGGAGAGCATATGCCTAACCTCGAAGAGACTTGATGTACCAGGGATGAGAGATACCCATGGGGGCCCTGTTAAAAAAATAGCCAGTTGAAATTTGCCTGGAACTTAGTCTTCCTAATTTACTTACATGCTGATTACTCTTTACATGAGCTGAATGTTTATAGAAATGGGAGATTTGCAAAAATGCTGCAGAGGTTGTTTATACAAGCACAGACATAAGATACTCACTCAAGCCTATCATTTTCTATCACACTTATTAATGTTTAACTGCTCTGACATCTTGATGATTTTTCTAACAACATTAAACTGAACAATATTTATACCCATAGATTCCAGATGAGACAAGACGTGCTGGGAGGTCTGCTCTCCTTTTGTTTGAAAGTTTGGTGCTTATTTTCTTTAGATGTTAAGGCAGTGTACTCACGATGTACTTGTTTTGGAACAGTGATTCATAACACCATTATAGCCATTTTAGAGTACTCAACATAAATTTTTTTAGTACTTTTAGAAGCAGATATTTTTTGGCCTTTCTTTTAGTTACTTTTTGCTATATTTCCCAAAGAAGAGGTTCCTAAGCCCCCTCTCCTAATTGAGGCACTTCAGACAGTTGACCCCTGTTGGGCAACCATATGTCAGCAGATGGCTCCATACCTAGGAGTATACGGGTGATACAAATATATTTTATGGGTTATTTAAAAAGGGAGGGGGATGTGAAGTTAGGATTGGGGAGGTAAAATGGGCATGGTGGAAGTTGGGTAAAGAGTATGGGCTAAATATATTCAAAATGCATTGTATGAAATTCTCAAAGAATTATTGAAATATTAAAAAAAGACACTTTAGTAGCTTAAAGCAACTGATTTACTATTCCTATGATAGTGTCTCAGGAATTCAAGGGGTGTTCTTGGTGGATGATTTGCCCTTCTTTTGATGAGTGGATCCTCTGAGGTTAGAAGATCCATGACAGTCTCTTGCCTGTATCTGGGTGATGATGCTTTGGTAAAATATCCTAGTAGGGAGTATTTTACCTTTCTTTATTGTGGTTCTTCTTCATTCTGTGGCTTCACCCCAGTTTCTTTACATGTAGCTCTTAGCAAGGAAACAAGAAGAGCCCGAGCCACAGCATAAAGCACAACTGGCCATAAAAGTAGGTGACATAAACCAGACTACAGGTTGTATTTGGACATAATAGTATACAAAGGCACCAACTACTCTATGACCATCTGGTTGTATGGGGTTTAGTGAAACAAAAAGGAAATGGTTTTAGAAGGGGACACAAAACTGAGTCTTTAAAGGATGTGTAAGAGAATACAAAGGAGGGGAGAAATATTGTAATCTAAAAGCTCCAACACAATATGAAAAGTATGAGTAGGTTATTGTTCTTGGGAGTGGAATTAATGGGTCAGTTCTGCTTAACTAAGAAATGGAAATCTTCGACTGAGTTTTGCAATGCATTCTAATTCCTAGACTTCTAAGTGGATAATATCCAGAACTTGCATGACTGCCTTTGCTCAGGGTGACCATTTAGCATGTATGCCTTAATGAAGTTGAAATGAAATGTCACAAGCAGTTTCATTGTTGCTGCCTTTACAAATGATGACATGATATCTTTATCAAAGATTTCAGTTGTGCAACTGAAAAGTCACAGAGAGCCATCATGATTGATCACGATTTAAAAAATAATGGTTAATTGAACATCATGATAAAGTAATATTATATGGCACAATATTTTGTATAAAAATTCCAGGTGACCTCTCTCCCTCCCTCCCTCATTCCAGCCATCCCTCCCTCCCTCCCGCCCCGCCCGCCCGGCCCGGCGCCGGG
>NW_021614343.1:6286-8850 GCF_004785775.1 Grammomys surdaster | reverse complement strand
AGTAACAGACTTCCAGGTAAGATGGAAGATTAGAAGCCATGTCTGGAGCTGAAAAGCACACCCAAGATCTCTAGAACAAAAAGAAAAAGTCATACACAGAGGACTAGTCAGGAAGAAAATCAAACTCAGCAGTAGTCTCAATTAAATAGCAACAAAAAAAAAAGAACACAAAGAATCTGTGAAATGAAGAATTGTTTCCTTGAGAAAATTAGAAAGACTGACAAATCCTCATCCACAGTAACTAACAGGCAGAAAAAGAATATCCTAATTAACAAAATTATGAATGGAAAAGGGGACAGAACAAACACTGAGGAAATCCAGATGATCATAAGGACAAACTAAAATCTGTATTCCATCAAATTGAAAAACAAAAGGAATTGGGTAATTTTCTCAATACAGATTTCTTACCAAACTTAAATCAGGACCTGATAAACAATATGAATGCAACCCCTAGTAAAATAGAAACAGTCATTAAAAGTCTCCTAACAACAACAACAAGTAAAAACGGCTAGGATCACATGATTTTAGCACAGAATTATATCAGAGTCTGAAAGAAGAATTAATGCCAATACCCCTCAAATTATTCCACAAAATAGACACAAAACACTGCACAATTCATTTTACAAGACCACAGATACCTTGATAACCAAATCACATAAAAGCCCATCAAAGAAAATTACAAAAAATTTATGTTTGAACATATTTATAAAAATTCTCAATAAAATACTTACAAGACATATCCAGCAACACCTGAGAAAGATCATCCAAGATAATCAAAAGCTAGGCTTCATCTTAAAGGTGCAGGGGTAGTTCCACATATATGAATTAATAAATGTACTCTACCATATAAGCAAACTAAAAGACAAAAAACATATGATCATTTCATGATATGCTGAAAAGCCATTGGAAAAAAAATCCAACAATCCTTGAAAAAAGTCCTGGAGAGAAATAAGTGATACAGGGACCTGTCTAAACAAAGAAAAGGAATTTGCAGGAAGCCCATAGCCAACTTCAAATTAAATGCAGAGACACTCAGGAATTCCACTAAAAAATCAGGGACAAGACAAACTTGTCCGCTATCTTCTTATCTAAAAGAGCATTAAGAAAAGTGATGGAAATCAAAATGGAAGGAAGGAAGTCAAAGTAACTTTATTTGCAGATATCATAGTATACAGAATTTACCCCTGGGAAAAGAGTACCACTGGGAAACTCCTATAGCTGATAGTAAAGTGGATGTTTGCAAATTAACTCTGAAAAATAAGTGGTTTCCCACTATAAACTTAAAAATATAATGTAAAATCAGGAATATAATACAATTCACAATAGCCTCAAAAATATCTTGGTGGTAACTCTAAGCAAGCAAGTGAAAGATTTGTACGATAAAAATTTCAGGACATTGAAGAAAGAAATTAGGGAAGATATTAGAAGATGGGAAGAACTTCCATGCTTGTAGTTTGTTAGTATTAATATAGTAGAAAAGGCCATCCTAAAAAGAGAAATCCCCCCAAAATGGGAACACATATCAACACACACACACACACACACACACACACACATACCATTATAACTAAAACAAATCAAAATGATATAAGAACTTTAGAATCTGAAATCTCTACCCCTGATTTCAAGTTGTAATAGAGAACTATAATAATAAAAATAGCAGGATATGGTACAAAAATAGACATATTGAACAAAGAGATGTAATTCAAGACACAGACATAAATCCACACACATATGCACACCTGATGTTTTATATAAAAATCAGAAGTATACACTAAGAAACCCAGCATCTAAAATAAATAGTGCTAGTCAAACTGAAAGTCTACATGTGAAAGAATACAAATAGATACATACTCGTCATTCTATAAAAATCTCAGCTCCAAATGGATTAGAGACCTCAACACAAAACTAGACACCATGAACCCGATAGAAGACAATGTAGAGAATAAGTTAGAATGTGCTGGCACAGGAAAAAAAAATCTCTGAAAAGAAACTCAATAGCGTAGGCACTAAATACAAAATTCCTAAATGAGACCACATGAAACTCAGTACCTCCTGCATGGCAAAGGTCACGATCATTAGGACAAAGAGGCGGTATACAGAAATACACAAGAGTTTTAACCAACTCCACATCCAATAGAGGGCTAATATTCATAATAAATAAAGAACACAAATAACTAAACATCAGCCAAACAAATGATCCAATTTAAAAATCAGATGCAGCTCTAAAGGGAGAATTCCCAACATAAGAATCTCTAAAGGCTAAGAAACACTTAAATACTCAAAATCCTTAGCCATCAGGATGAAAGTCAAAAGGACTTTGAGATGTGATGTTAAAGCTGATGTTCCCAAGGTTGTGGAGCAAGGGGAACACTCCTGCATTGCTAGTGGGGTTTCAAACTCATACAACCACTATAAATACCAATATAGAAGTTTCTGAGAACATTGGAAATTAATCTACCTCAAGAACAATCTTCTGTATATATCCAAATGATGCACCATCTTAAACAAGGACACATGCTCTACTATTTTCATTTTGGCTTTATTTACAAAAACTAAACCTA
>NW_021614343.1:0-6186 GCF_004785775.1 Grammomys surdaster | reverse complement strand
GAAATTTTGGTACATTTACACAGTGGAATATTACTCAGATGTTAAAAGAAATGACATCATTGTTGGGAGCCACAGCAAGTGCAAGCAAAGTCCGCCATCGCTAGGTGGCGCTGTTGCCATAATTCTTCCTAGTAAACCAGTATACTGCTCATGTGCCATGGTAAAGCCCGCCAAGTTTAGCCCTTCCCACGGCGTTTGGCGTGCTACGGATAAGCAGCCAATCAGGGGGTGAATACCCCGCTCTGGGGTATATAGCCAGTGCTTTCCCACGCCATCTTCGTCTTCTTGGTCATCTTTCCACCATCTTGGTTTTTGGGAAATAAACGTGTTCATACGGAAGGATTCTGGTGTGTGTGTGATGTGTGTGTGTGTATGTGCGTTCGTGCCGGCGAGACGACTACACCCGCCCGTCACAGTTGGTGCCGTGAAACCCGGGAGAATTCATCATCGCCGGCGCTGTTTCGAGAAGACCCTCCACTCACGCATGTAGTGAATCCAGAACTGTATGACGGGGTAATGTTCTCTGAGAGATAATGTTTGGTCTTGATTTTTTTCGTCTCCCTCCCCAGACAGTGCTGGTACTCTTCCTTCTGGTTTTACAGGATGAGAAAAGCCGCTTGGCGGGCTGGGGAGAGGTAGACAAATTACAGGCCAGCAGATCAGAAACAGAGAAAGAAAAAAAGCGCTTGGGAATTCAGAAAGGAAAAGAGAAATTTAAGAAATCAGGCCTCCCCAAAAATCAATTCATGGGGATGATAGATGAGAGGAAAAACACTCTTGGGAGAGAAAGGAGGGAAGTAAGCCTCAGAAAGAGATCTCTTTATCCGGTAAAGGAAGTGCTGGGGTGTGATAGCTCTGGGTCGGAGGAGATGGCTCCCTCAGAGGACTCAGATGGAGAGATAGATGAGGAGGAAGATGCCAGCCAGATGGCGGCCGACGCCGCGAGATCGAGTGCTTGGGTTAATGATGGTTAATTAGAAACTGTGTTTGCAAGAAAAGTGTTTGGGAGAGAAAAGGAATTAGAAAGCAGGGTATTGAAGTGTTAAATTAGCTGCCCGCTACATCTCCGATGAACGAGATAAAAAGTTACATTTTAAATATGAGAGAGAGAGAAAGAGTTTTTAAAAAATACAGGTGCCCTCTCTCTGAGCTGTGTCAGCAAAAAGAATGAAAAGGCTATTTCAGAGTTCATCTAGAAGCAGAGAATTCGGGAGATGTCCGGAAATTCTCTGTAGTTCTTAGAGTCCTTCCTTGTCGCTTGTCCTTGGCGCGCCAATGTCCACGTGTTTGTGTCTGCCTTTTGTTTCGTTGTCTAAATGTTCTGTGTTTGTTACGTGTTCAAAAAGAAAGATCGTTAAAACTGCTTGATCCAACCTTTGGGAGCTAAAAAAAGTCTTTTCAGGAATCGAGGTTGACATAAGCTGCTTTTAAAAGAGACCAGTAACATTTTGGGTTTTATAAAGAAGCTAAGAGTTGTTCTGTCCTAGAAAAACCTCTGTGACAAGGTGCTTTTCTCTTGAGATTACAGCTAGAAAGACAAGAAATTTTGTTTGATCTGAAGATAAGATATATAGCCACTTAATTGTTGTTTCTAATTGGTCTTAAAAGTATAAAAATGTCCTACATGTCTTGGTTATAGACTATTGGCTTAAATTATTGAGTGTAATTAGAAATTTTACAACTTTGGTAACAAAAGGTGGCGTAAAACTAACTCAGTGTTAGAGTCATTCAGAAACCAGGTGTATAAAGAGTAAGATTTTAAAACAGTATCTCTTCATTGAGATTAAAAGCTGCTTCATGCACTCACGTGTAAAAATTGGCAGAAAGACTTTGTGGCATAGGGGTAGTCTACTTGGTGTTGATTTTAGAAAAAATAGATTGTTTAAATTGGTTTTGCTTTGCTTCTAAAAATTAGTGGTTACACGCTAATGTTACAAAAGATATTTAAAAATTTAGTTAAACTGCCAGTATTCCATTGGCTACAGTTGGCAGTTGTAATCTTGAGTTTAAAAATTTTTTTTGATTCGCCCATGTTATGGAAAGGGGGACAGCAAGTAGAGTTAAATAAAAATATTTAAAACAGGTTGTGATACAGTGCTGACCTGCTAGAGATTAAGAACGTTTACATTTAAATTAAGACACACAGACTGAGATCTTAACGTGCTTGTAAGACAAGGTCAGTGTGATATTAATCAGGTTAAACTGCCCACACAGCCCTCAAATCATACAAGCAAAGACAGACTTAGATACTTGTCTTTGCAATGAAATTGCACCCTCATACAATCAGGTTCTGGCCATAACTGCACAGAGCCATAGAGATGGGGAGTGTTTTAAATGTGGAAATTTAGATAGTTTTTAAAGTGACTGTCCCAGGAACAGAGGCTTAAACAACAGCCAGGTGACCAAGGTTACCTGACACACCTGTCCTTGGTGCAGAAAAGATAATCCTTGGGCCAGGCCAAAATTGTTAAGTGTGTGACAAAAGACAAAATGGCTTTGGTTCCTCTGATGTGTATTAGGTCTTATCAGTAACTAAAAACCTAATCTTAAATTAATAATTAAAAGAAAAAGGGTTTTAAAAGATTGATAGAAACTGGAGCTGTTTAACAATTATTAGAGGACAAGATTGCCTTCAGCTTGGCTTTATCTGATACTTCACTCAGCTAAAAGGAGTTGGTTATTCAACTGATTCAAAAACACTAGAGCCAGGCGGTGGTGGCGCACGCCTTTAATCCCAGCACTTGGGAGGCAGAGACAGGCGGATTTCTGAGTTCGAGGCCAGCCTGGTCTGCAGGGTGAGTTCCAAGACAGCCAGGGCTACACAGAGAAAGTTCAAATTTAAGATTTATAAGACTAATGGGGCACTACAGCCTGACTTGCCTACTCCAGCTGCCATTCAAGTAAATGCATATAAAATTATTATAGATTTAAAAGATTGTTTTATATAGTTCCTTTACCTCCTGGTAAAGTTGAGAGGTTTACATTAAGTAAAATTGCTTGTGAGTTTTGAGAGCCCATGAAGCCATTCATTAAGAAGGCTTGCCTCAAAGAATGATTGGTGGCCTTAAAAAATTTGTTGTTGCTTTAATACAAAAGGTTAAAGCGTTTAAATCTCTCAGTATATATTATTCGTTGTATATTTTATTGGCTGATCTCTCTAAAGGAGTTTTCCACAAGCTTTTACTCTAATATAACGAGCTTTAAGATATTAGAGTACTTGCTGCTCCAGAAAAGTGATTCTCAAAAGTTGTTAACAGATATTAATTGGCTAAAACTTCATTTTCAGCTTACCATAAAAGAACATAAACCTCTGTTAGATATACTCAAGAGAGATGTAAATCCTAATTCCCCTTGACAATTAACTGATGAGGGGTAGATAAACACCTTTTACCCTCAATATTTTAAATCTAGATAGTCAGGGCCATTCGGCTGCTGACCGTCACTGCTTAGAGCCTGACAGGCTAAAAGGGATAGTCAAATAAAAGGACATCTTGACCAGACAATGAAAAGGTCCAGATTCTATTTTAATAAAAGCCGGGGGAGCGCTTTGTCTTTCCACAGAAAGAAGACAATCCATTTTGGCTACCAGAGCGACTGACATGACGATCGTGACACCTGAAGATGACCCCCCAAAAGACTCATATACAGATCCTCATTGGATACTCCAACTTTGGGTTCCTAGTATTTTGTTTATTTTATCAAATTCCACCTTTAAGAATTGTACCAATAAAACCTGCTGGATGTCCCAGTGTTGGAATTCTAAAGATTCACTCACACTATGGTTGCCAGAGTCATGCGATGGGTTCCCATCCCCGTGGAGACTCCTTCCACTCTGTCATTACTTAGACAAAAAAGAGATTTGGTATAACTGCAGCCATAGTGACGATGATATTAATTAGTGCCGTTACCGCCACTGCCACTGAGATTGCTATGTCAACTTCTGTTCAGGTGGGCACTACCCCCAATTGTCAGCCACGGTGGCAGAGACTGTTAACCTTCAAACCTCCGCCAGTACCCAACTAAAAGGCGGGCTAATGATCCTTAATCAATGCCTTGATTTAGTGAGAGAGAGATTAGATATCCTCTTTCTATTAACCTAATTGAGATGTGAGAGAAAACTGGGTACACTTTACATCACCAGTGTACAGTATAAAAACTTTACTCGTGTAACTAATCTGTCCAGAAAATTGTTTCAGTATCTTACAGGAAATTGGTCGGAAAACTTCAGTGAGACACTCAGAAGATTGAGAACAGCTGTGGTGAACATCAACTCGACGCTCGTGGATCTGTCCCCGATTGAGGGACGGTCCCCCTGGAATTCTCCAGCCTTCCCTTTCTTTTTTCTTTTCTTTCCTTTTTTTTTTAAGTGGGTGGGAGTAGGCCTGTTTGGTATACCCTAAGTTGTGGATTAGTATTCATCTTTTGGTTGGTTGCAAACTCAGAGCTCAACAAAATCTTGACAAGGCTATTTTTGCACAGGCGCTTCCAAAGTACTAGGGGCTTCCCCTGCAGTGTGGTTATCACTGCCTCAATTATAAGCAGTCTCCCCCTCACGAGTGGTGGTGCTAAATGTTAGGCCATCAGCGTTGCACCCCAGAAGATTTGCCCTTTACACTGGGTCAGTGAGGAGTCTTGGCCTGGTTGATTCTTGTCTGTATAGCTGTGGTACCTGAATTTTGAGACAAACAGCTCTTGCACCCCTAGGAGATGACTCCATTGCACAGGGATGGGTGTTTGCTTCTCTTTCTGTTCCCCTTAGCCCTTGCACCCGGAGGACTTGTTTCCATTGCACCTGGTAGGGTAAGGGAGACAGTCTTAAACTGTTGGTTCTTGAACGCTTATTCCCCCAAGATGGAATTCGCTCGATCGACCATGGGTTTGAGTCATAACTGGTACCATACTAGACAGGCCAAGGACAGCCAGTTAGATAACTCCATCCTTTTGTCTCCAGGACAGCTGCCATTGGTCCCAATGATGGGAATTAGGCTGATGCCACATGCCAGATTTACACCATGAAGACAACTGAGGAATTGATGACAAGTCAACCCCATGACAGGATTAGCGAGTGGCAATGACCCGGGCGCGGGTATATCCCTCGCAGCCTAAGACAGGGTGGCTTGCTTTTCCTTGGTGTTAGCCCTATTGATGCTGGCTGTGGAGAAATGTCAGTCAGCCTAGACACGGGACATCGGCCAGTGCCTGTTTAACAAATCTAAAAGGAAATAGCCAGTGGACAGATTCCTCAGCCGCTGTAACCAAGGGCTTCTGGTAAAGTTACCCTGAAAAGCCTCAAACATTTGAGCACCACCCTCTTAGAGAATCAGACCCGCCGTGAGACCCCCAAAATTGGGAGTTACTAAACCTTCCCAGGGACCTCTGCCACCCTCTATATTTAAACAAAAAAGGGGCAGATGTTGGGAGCCACAGCAAGTGCAAGCAAAGTCCGCCATCGCTAGGTGGTGCTGTTGCCATAATTCTTCCTAGTAAACCAGTATACTGCACATGTGCCATGGTAAAGCCCGCCAAGTTTAGCCCTTCCCACGGCGTTTGGCGCGCTACGGATAAGCAGCCAATCAGGGGGTGAATACCCCGCTCTGGGGTATATAGCCAGTGCTTTCCCACGCCATCTTCGTCTTCTTGGTCATCTTTCCACCATCTTGGTTTTTGGGAAATAAACGTGTTCATACGGAAGGATTCTGGTGTGTGTGTGATGTGTGTGTGTGTATGTGCGTTCGTGCCGGCGAGACGACTACACCCGCCCGTCACACATCATGAAATTTGCAGGCAAGTAAATGAAACTAGAAAAATCATTCTGAGCGAGATCCCAAACCCAGAAAGATAAACATGGTAGGCAATAACCAAGCTAAATATTATGAGCACCCATAGTGTACATAAAAAGGAGGGCGCTAGGGAGGAAGCATGGCTCTCCTTGGGAAGGCTAAAAGAGAGTAGATTTTGTTGTATAGTGGGAGCAGGTGGAGACAGGAGTGGGAGGGATCAGGTTGAGGAATGAGGATGGACAGAAAGAAAGCAGGGGCAGACATCTGGAATTGGAGACATTTGTAGAGTAGTTCGGAAAGCTAGTGCAGTGGAAAATTCCTGGAATCTATTAGGGTAACCCAAATCAAGACACCTAGTGATGGAGGAAATGGGGTCTGAGGTAACCATATTTGTACTGAGACAGGG
>NW_021614342.1:0-2885 GCF_004785775.1 Grammomys surdaster | reverse complement strand
ATTCACCATACGTGGATAATAGTTAATCTGATAAAAATGAACATAAATAATCAATAGATATCAGTCATAATTAATAGGAAATCAGAAATTAATAAAGCTGAAATATCAATAGTCATCAGTCATAGATAAGAGTAACTGAGAACTAAAAGAACAGGAGTAGTCAATATTCACGATCGTGGATAACAGTGGATCAGATATAAATGAACATGAATAATCAATAGTCACCAGTAATAGTTCATGGGAAATCAGAAAAAATAAGGCTGAAGTATCAATATACATCAATCATAAATTTTAGTAAGTCAGAAATAAATGAACATGAATAATCAGTATTCACGATTCTTGGATAATACTAAACCAGAAATAAATCAAAATGAATAATCAATAGTCATCAGTGTTAGTTCATGGAAAATCGGAAATACATAAAGCTGAAGTATCAATAGTCATCAGTCATAGTTAATGGTAAGTCAGAAATAAAAGACAGGAATAATCAATATTCACGATTCGTGGATAATAGTAAATCAGAAATAAATGAACATGAATAACCAATACTCATCAGTCATAGTTAATAAGAAATCAGAAATAAATAAAGCTGAAATATCGATAGTCATCAGTCATATATAATAGTAATTCAGAAATAAATGAAGATGAATATTCAATATTCAGCATTCATGGATAATAGGAAATCAGAAATAAATGAACATGAATAATCATTATTAACCATTCGTGGATTATGGTAAATCAGAAATAAATGAACATTAATAATCGATAGTCATCATTCAAAGTTCATAATAAATCAGAAATAAATAAAGCTGAAATATCAAGAGGCATCAGACATAGATAATAGTAAGACTGAAATAAATGAACAGGAATAATCAATATTCACCATGAGTGGTTAATTAGAAATCAGATATAAATGAACATGAATAATCAATAGTCATCAGTCATAGTTCATAGTAAATGAGAAATACATAAAGCTGAAATATCAATAATCATCAATCAGAGATAATAGTAAGTCCGAAATAAATGAACATAAATAACCAAAAATCATCAGTCATAGTTAATAGGAAATCAGAAATAAATAAAGCGGAAATACCTTTAGTCATTAGTCATAGATAATAGTAAGTCAGAAATAAATGAACAGGAGTAATCAATATTCACTAATCGTTGATAATAGTAAATCAGAAAAAATGAACATGAATAATCAATATTCACCAATCATGGATAATAATAAATCTGAAAAAATGAACATGAATAATCAATAATCCTCAGTCATACTTAATAGTAAATCAGAAATAAATAAAGCTGAAATATCAATAGTCATCAGTCATAGATAAGAGTAAATCAGAAATAAATGATCAGGAATAATCAATATTCACGATCAAGGATAATAGTAAATCTGAAAAAAAGGAACATGAATAATTAATAGTCATGAGTCATAGTTAATTGTAAACCAGAAAAAAATAAAGTTGAAGTATCAATAGTCATCAGTCATAGATAATAAAAATTCAGAAATAAATGAACATGAATAATCAATATTCACCCTTCGTGGATAATGGTGAATCTGAAAAAAAAGAACCTGAATAATCAATATTCATCAATCATAGTTAATTGGAAATCAGAAAAAACAAAGCTGAAATATCAATAGTCATCACTCATAGATAATAGTAAGTAAAAAATAAATGAACAGGAATAATCAATATTCACCATTCGTGGATAATAGGAAATCAGATATAATTGAACATGAAAAATCAATGCTCATCAGGCATAGTTAATACTGAACAAGAAAAAAAAAGCCGAAATATCAATAGTCATCAGTCATAGATAATAGTAACTCATAAATAATTGAACATGAATCACCAATATTCAGATTTCGTGGATAATAGTTAATAAGAAATAAATGAACATGAATAATCAATAGTCATCCGTCATAATTAATAGTAAATCAGAAATATATAAAGCTGAAATATCAATAGTCATCAGCCATAGATAATAGTAACTCATAAGTAAATGAACATGAATAATCAATATTCACCATTCGTGGGTAATAGTTAATGAGAAAAAAATGAACAGGAATAAACAATATTCATCAGTCACATTTCATGGGAAATCAGAAATAAATAAAGCTGAAGTATCAAAAGACATCAATTGTAAATAATATTAAGTCAGAAATAAATGAACATGAATAATCAATATTCAAGATTTGTGAATAATACTAAATCAGAAATAAATGAAAATGAATAACCAATAGTCATCAGTCAAAGTTCATGTGATATCAGAAATAAATATTGCTGAAATATCAATAGTCATCATTCGTAGGTAATAGTAAGTTAGAAATAAATGAACATGAATAATCAATAATCACCAATCGTTGATTATAGTAAATCAGAAATAATGAACAAAAATAATCAATATTCACCATTCGTGGATAAAGATAAATCTGAAAAAAATGAACATGAATAATCAATAGCCATCAGTCATATTTAATAGGAGATCATAAATAAATAATTAGGAAATATCAGTAGTCATCAGTAATAGAAAATATTAAGTCAGAAATAAATGAACATGAATAATCAATATTCATCATTCGTGGATAACAGTAAAACAGAAACAAACGAACTTGATAAATCAATAGTCATCAGTCAGAGTTCATGGGAAATCAGAAATAAATAAAGCTGATATATCAATAGTGATCAGTCATAGATAAGAGTAGGTCAGAAATTAATGAACGGGAATAATCAATATTCCCGATCTTGGATAATAGTAATTCAGATATAAATGAACATGAATAATCAATATTCATGAGTCATAGTTAATTGTAAACCAGAAAAAAATAAAGCTGAAATATCAATAGTCATCAGTCATAGATAATAGTAACTCATAAATAA
>NW_021614341.1:247-4046 GCF_004785775.1 Grammomys surdaster | reverse complement strand
TATTTGTATCCCTTTGACTTCTTTTTGTTGTCTAATTGCTCTGGCTAGGACTTCCAGTACTATATTGAATAGGTAGGGGGAGAGTGGGCAGCCTTGTCTAGTCCCTGATCTTAGTGGGATTGCTTCAAGTTTCTCTCCATTTAGCTTGATGTTGGCTACTGGTTTGCTGTAAATTGCTTTTACTATGTTTAGGTAGGGGCCTTGAATTCCTGATCTTTCCAAGATTTTATCATGAAGGGATGTTGAATTTTGTCAAATGCTTTCTTAGCATCTAGTGAGATGATCATGTGGTTTTTTTCTTTAAGTTTGTTTATATAGTGGATTACATTGATGGATTCCCGAATATTGAACCATCCCTGCATTCCTGGGATAAAACCTACTTGATCATGATGGATGATTGTTTTGATGTGGTCTTGAATTCGCTTTGCTAGAATTTTATTGAGTATTTTTGCATCGATGTTCATAAGGGAGATTGTTCTGAAGTTCTCTTTCTTTGTCGGGTCCTTGTGGGGTTTGGGTATGAGTGTAATTGTAGCTTCATAGAAGGAATTGGGTAGTGTTCCTTCTGTCTCTATTTTGTGGAATAGTTTGAAGAGAATTGGTATTAGGTCTTCCTTGAAGGTCTGATAGAATTCAGCACTAAAACCATCTGGTCCTGGGCTTTTTTTAGTGGGGAGGCTTTTGATGACTGCTGCTATTTCCTGAGGGGTTATGGGACTATTTAGATGGTTTATCTGCTCCTGGTTTAACTTTGGTACCTGGTATCTGTCTAGGAAATTGTCCATTTCATCCAGGTTTTCCAGTTTTGTTGAGTATAGGCCTTTGTAGTAAGATCTGATGATTTTTTGAATTTCTTCAGTTTCTGTTGTTATGTCTCCCTTTTCAGTTCTGATTTTATTAATTTGGATACTGTCTCTGTGCCCTCTGGTTAATCTGACTAACGGTTTATCTATCTTGTTGATTTTCTCAAAGAACCAACTCCTGGTTTTATTGATATTTTGTATTGTTCTTTCTGTTTCTATTTGGTTGATTTCAGCCCTGAGTTTGATTATTTCCTGCCTTCTACTCCTCCTGGGTGTATTTGCTTCTTTTTGTTCTAGAGCTTTTAGTTGTGCAGTCAACTTGTTAGTGTGTGCTCTTTCCAGTTTCTTTTTGTAGGCACTTAGAGCTATGAGCTTTCCTCTTAGCACTGCCTTCATGGAGTCCCACAAGTTTTGGTATGATGTGTCCTCATTTTCATTGAATTCTAAAAAGTCTTTTATTTCTTTCTTTATTTCTTCCTTGACCAAGTCATCATTGAGTAGAGAGTTGTTCAGTTTCCATGTGCACGTGGGTTTTCCATTGGTTTTGTCATTATTAAAGACCAGTCTTAGTCCGTGGTGATCTGATAAGATGCAAGGGATTATTTCAATCTTTTTATCTGTAGAGGCTTGTTTTGTGACCAATTATATGGTCTATTTTGGAGAAGGTACCATGAGGTGCTGAGAAAAAGGTATATTCTTTTGTTTTAGGATGAAATGTTCTATAGATGTCTGTTAAGTCCTTTCGGTTCATAACTTCTTTTAATGTCAAAGTGTCTTGGTTTAGTTTCTGTTTCCCTGATCTGTCCATTGCTGAGAGTGGGGTGTTGAAATCCCCCACTATTATTGTGTGAGGTGTAATGTGTGTTTTGAGCTTTAGTAAAGTTTCTTTTATGTATGTAGGTGCCCTTGCATTTGGGGCATAGATGTTCAGAATTGAGAGTTCACCTTGGTAGCTTTTTCCTTTGATGAGTATGAAGTGTCCTTCCTTATCTTTTTTGATTAATTTTGGATGGAAGTCGATTTTATTTGATATTAGAATGGCTACTCCAGCTTGTTTCTTGGGACCATTGGCTTGGAAAATTGTTTTCCACCCTTTTATTCTGAGGTAGTGTCTGTCTTTGTCACTGAGGTGTGTTTCTTGTATGCAGCAAAATTCTGGGTCTTGTTTGTGTATCCAGTCTGCTAGTCTGCGTCTTTTTATTGGGGAATTGAGACCATTGATGTTAAGAGATATTAAGGAAAAATGATTGTGGCTTCCTGTTATTTTTGTTATTAGAGGTAAAGTTATGTTTGTATAGTTATCTTCTTTTGGGGTTGTTGGAAGATTACTTCCTTGCTTTTTCTAGGTTGTAGTTTCCCTCCTTGTGTTGGCGTTTTCCATCCATTATCCTTTGAAGTGCTGGGTTTGTGGGAAGATATTGTGCAAATTTGGTTTTGTCATGGAATATCTTGGTTTCACCATCTATATTGATTGAGAGTTTTGCTGGGTATAGTAATCTGGGCTGGCAATTGTGTTCTCTTAGGGTCTGTATGATGTCCGTCTAGGCTCTTCTGGCTTTTATATTCTCTGGTGAGAAGTCTGGTGTAATTCTTATAGGTCTGCCTTTATATGTTACTTGACCTTTTTCCCTTACTGCTTTTAGTATTTTTTCTTTGTTTTGTGCATCTGATGTTTTGATTATTAAGTGACGGGAGGTATTTCTTTTCTGGTCTAGTCTATTTGGTGTTCTGTAGGCTTCTTGTATGTTTATGGGCATCTTGTTCTTTAGGTTAGGGAAGTTTTCCTCAATAATTTTGTTGAAGATATTTACTGGCCCTTTAAGTTGGGAATCTTCATTCTCATCTATACCTATTATCCTTAGGTTTGGTCTTCTCATTGTGTCCTGGATTTCCTGGATGTTTTGAGTTAGGAGTTTTTTGCTTTTTTCATTTTCTTTGACAACTGTGTCAATATTTTCCACCGTATCTTCTGCATTTGAGATTCTCTCTTCTATCTCTTGTATTCGGTTGGTGATGCTTGCGTCTGTGACTCCTGATCTCTTTCTTAGGTTTTCTATCTCCATGGTTGTCTCCTTTGAACTTTCTTTATTGTTTCTATTTCCAGTTTCAGATCCTGAATGTTTTTGTTTAATTCCTTCTTTGTGTTTTCTTCCATTTCTTTAAGGGATTTCTGTGATTCCTCTTTAAGGGCTTCTATCTGTTTACTTGTACTCTCCTGTATTTCTTTAAGGGAGTTACTTAATTCCTTCTTATAATCCTCTATCATCATCATGAGAAGTGATTTTAATTCTGAATCCTGCTTTTCAGGTGTGAAGGGGTGTTCAGGGCTTGCTATATTGGGAGAACTGGGCACTGATGATGCCAAGAAACTTTGGTTTCTGTTGCTTATGTTCTTGCGCTTGCCTTTCGCCATCTGGGTAACTCTAGTGGTACCTGCCCTCTCTGTGTAAGATTGGAATCTGTATTTCCAGTTATCTTGCTTATTGCAGAGCTCCTCGGAGTCCAGAGGTCTCTGTGGTCTTATGCCCCTAATCTCCCGGGTGGAAGAACTCCTGGGACTCAGGCCACCTCTTGGATCTGGTAATCCTTCTGTTCTGAGTGCAGTGGCTCCTCGGCTGCTCTGAGTGCAGTGGGTTCTCGATGACTCAGGATTCAGTTTCTCCACAGGACAGGAGCAGACCAACTCTGTGTCAGCTGCTCTGAGTGCAGTGGCTCCAGCTGCTCTGAGTGCAGTGGGTCCCTGATGACTCAGAATTCAGTTTCAGCTGCTCTGAGTGTAGTGGCTTCTCGATGACTCAGGATTCAGTTTCTCCACAGGACAGGAGCAGACCTACTCTGTGTCTGCTCCAGTCCCAGGGACCAGGCAGGGGCCGAAGGGATGTGGAATTCCGGAGGGGCAGGGTTTGGGTAGCTGCTGTGCTCTAGATGTCCCTGGCTCCCAGATGTATTTCTGGGGCTTAGGGAGTGAGATGGAGTTCTTACCAGCTGCTCTGAGT
>NW_021614341.1:0-237 GCF_004785775.1 Grammomys surdaster | reverse complement strand
GTGGCTCCTGGATGACTCAGGATTCAGTTTCTCCACAGGACAGGAGCTTTGTACAAGGAGATAAGAATGGATCAATTTTCATTCTTCTACATGTTGTCCTCCAGTTGAACCAGCACCATTTGTTGAAAATGCTGTCCTTTTTCCACTGGACAGTTTTAGCTCCTTTGTCAAAGATCAAGTGACCATAAGTGTGTGGGTTCATTTCTGGGTCTTCAATTCTATTCCATTGATCTTCCT
>NW_021614340.1:9184-17108 GCF_004785775.1 Grammomys surdaster | reverse complement strand
CTTTTCCTCTGTTTCTTTGATTTGATTCCACTGATAAAAATGATATGGCTGTTTTTATGCCAATACCGTGCAGTTTTTATTACTACAGCTCTGTAGTGCAGCCTGAGATCATAGATGGTGATACCTCTAGAAGGGTTTTTTGTTGCATAGAATTGCTTTAGCAATTTTTGCTTTTTAGTTTCTACAATAAAGAGTTCAGTATTGTTCTTTCAAAGTCTGTAAAGAATTGTTTTGGAATTTTGATAAGAATTATGTTGAATTTTGTGATTGCTTTTGTAAGAAAGCCATTTTTATTATGTTAATCTTACTAGTCTCTGAGCATAGGAGATCTTTCCATCTTCTGATATCTTCTTCAATTTTTTTCTTCAAAGACTTGACATTCTTGTCATACAGTTCTTTCACTTACTTGGTTAGAGATACTGCAAGATATATTATTTGTGGCTATTTTGAAAGATATTGTTTCTATGGTTTCTTTCTCAGCCCATTTGTTATTTGTATATAGAATGATTACTGATTTTTTTGTTTGTTTGTTTTGAATGAGTCTTGTATCTAGCCACTTTGCTGAAGGTGTTTATCAGCTGTAGGAGTTCTCTGGTAGAATTTTGGGGATTGCTTATGTACACTATCATATCATCTGGAAATAGAGGCACTTTAGCTTTTTCCTTTTTTTCCCTCTTTAACCCTTTTAGCTCCTTTAGTTGTCTTATTGCTCTAGCTAGAACTTTACATCCCATATTGTGTACATGTGTAGAGGACAGCCTTGTCTTGTCCCTGATTTTAGTGAAATTGCTTTGAGTTTCTCCCATATAATTTGATGTTGGCTATATATATGATTGCAGCAAATTGCCTTCATTTTGTTTAGGTATATCCCTGTGTTCCTGACATTTCCAAGACTTTAAACATGAAGATGTGTTGGAGTTTTTCAAAGGCTTTTCAGATCATGTGGTTTTTTTCTTCCCCCCTTCCCCCAGCTTGCTTACATGGTAGATTACATTGACAGATTTCTGTATGTTGAACTATCCCTGGGGTGAAGCCTACCCAGTCATGATCAAAATCATTTCCTCCCATTAATCAATTAACTTACTTATTCACTTAAAATCCTGATTGCACTCCTCCTCTTTCTCCTCCTCCCAGTGCTCCCATCACATGACCTCTTCTCTTATCTCCCTTTCCCTTCACCTCTTCGAAGATAGAGGTCCCTTTTGTGGAACCAACCCACCATAGCACCTCAAGTCATTGCAGGACTAGAGATATCCTTCCCCACTGAGACCAGACAAGAGAGCCCAGCTAGGGGAGTGGGTTCTGTTGGGGTCTGAGAGTTGTTCCACAAACCACATAACCACATGAACTCTAAGACAGGGATGTTTTATTGAAGGCAAACTCTAATACTGATTGATCAAGACTATAACTCAGAACTCAGAACTGAGCCATGACAACAAACATCTTTTTCACTCAACATATATATATACACAAAAAAAACCCACAATGAGCTCACATGCAGGTGTAGGAAGTGCTGCCTATTGATCGGCTTTGACTCAAGTCATTTTAGATATAATAGTTCATACTGACCTTTAATTTGATGAGTCCTGCATAAAGCTTTGTGGAATTCCTTAAGATTAATAAACCTCAGTGTAGGAACATGAAAGGCAGCCTGCTTATTAGTTGAACTAAGGCTAAAAACCCTGGTGACCATAATGGGATGGCAGACATTTTGCTTGGTTCCTGGACACTAGGCTCCTGAGAGGAGGTTGCAGCCCTTCATAGATTTGTGGCCATCAGTCATGTAAGGACAATACCTCAAGACCCTCCACAGGTAGAGTATGTAACCATAGGTCACAAGCCAGATTTCCACTTTAATGAGGTACCTAAAGGCATGAAGGGGTTAGCCAATTAAGCTTTCCTTCCCAGATACTCCTTCCTGCAAAAGGTATTTAACCTCAGGCCCACTCTGAGAAGTGGGTATAGTTTTACTCATCCACTTTCCTCCATAGCAATAAATGCCTTAAAACCACGGACTGTCTCTTTTCACTGGAATCCACCCTAGGAAGCCATAGAGAAGGGCCACAATGCTTGTCCCCTCTAAAAGGCAGGATGCCAGAAGTTTTGACTTTGCTTATCCCACCCCCTTTTATCAGACCACCATGGGTGAAAGCTGGATTTCAACAAAAACAGAAACAACAGAAAGCCTACAAACTAGGGAAACTGAACAATTCCCTACTGACTGACTTTGGTATCAAGACAAAAACAAAGATAGAATTAAAGTCTTCCTAGAATCCAGTGAAAATGAATGTACCACATACCCAAACGTATGGGACATAATGAAAGTAAGTGCTAACAGTAAAGTTCATAGCAAAAAGTGACTTCATAAAAAAATCGGAGGGGTCAGTTGTGGAGAGACGTAGAGGAGTTGAGTTCGTGTGTGTAGGGAGGCAGACAGCTCCGTCGCAGACTCCGGACCTCTCCAGGTCTCAGCCGTCAAAGACCCTGTCCGGTAGGAAACACTAGCCGGGCATCATGAGTGGCTGTCGAGTATTCATTGGGAGACTAAATCCAGCAGCGAGGGAGAAAGATGTGGAAAGATTCTTCAAGGGTTACGGACGAATCAGAGATATTGATTTGAAAAGAGGTTTTGGTTTTGTGGAGTTTGAGGACCCACGGGACGCGGATGATGCTGTTTATGAACTTGATGGGAAGGAACTGTGCAGTGAAAGGGTTACTATTGAACACGCTCGGGCTCGGTCTCGAGGAGGAAGAGGTAGAGGACGATACTCCGACCGTTTTAGCAGTCGCAGACCTCGAAATGACAGACGAAATGCCCCACCTGTAAGAACAGAAAATCGACTTATAGTTGAGAATTTATCCTCAAGAGTCAGCTGGCAGGATCTCAAAGATTTCATGAGACAAGCTGGGGAAGTAACCTTTGCGGATGCGCATCGACCTAAACTAAATGAAGGGGTAGTTGAGTTTGCCTCTTACGGTGACTTAAAGAATGCTATTGAGAAACTTTCTGGAAAGGAAATTAACGGGAGAAAAATCAAATTAATTGAAGGCAGCAAAAGGCACAGGTCAAGAAGCAGGTCACGATCTCGGACCAGGAGTTCCTCTAGGTCCCGTAGCCGATCCCGTTCACGAAGGAGCAAGTCTTACAGCCGATCAAGGAGCAGGAGCCGGAGCCGGAGCAAGTCCCGTTCTGGTAGTAGGTCTCCTGTGCCTGAGAAGAGCCAGAAACGTGGTTCTTCGAGTAGATCTAAATCTCCAGCATCTGTGGATCGCCAGAGGTCCCGGTCCCGGTCCAGGTCCAGATCAGTTGACAGTGGCAATTAAACTGTAAATAACTTGCCCTGGGGGCCTTTTTTTAAAAAAACAAAACAAATTCCCAAACCATACTTGCTAAAAATTCTGGTAAGTATGTGCTTTTCTGTGGGGTGGGATTTGAGGGGGTTGGGCTGGATTTCTTTGTAGATGTGGACCACCAAGGGGTTGTCGAAAACTAATTGTATTAAATGTCTTTTGATAAGCCTTCTGCTCACACTTTTGTGACTGTCTGAAGTATATAGTTTGTGTATATTGATAGAGCTCTTTTATAACTAAAGCATTTAATTTTTTGTACTAGAAAAACTTTTGAATATTTTAGTTCATTGTTCAGATATGTTGACTCGATTAGTTTAATTACTCAATTAAACTAATGAATAGTTTTGGACACTTTAAAAGAGCTCTAAATTTGCTTGTATATAAAGGCTTAATATGAGTTTTGTTAGGGTCGAGGGTGTCTTCTCACCCATTAACAGTTGTAGATAAAGCAGCTGTTTGTTGATAATAAAGTACTAAGTATTATAAAAAAAAAAGAAAAAAGAAAAAAAAATCGGAGGGAGGAATTGTCCATAGGTGAGAGTGGGAGACTGAAGTTTTCCCACTATTAACATTTGAAGTTTGCTGTATGATTTAAATTTAGTAATGTTTCTTTGCCAAATGAGGTTTTCCTGATTATGAAAGTGCCTTTCTGTGGGAAAACTCTGCAAATTGAGGTTGACGTTCACAATGAATGGATACCCTCTGGCCTCAGTGCCATATGGGAAACTCCCTTCAAGTGGGGCTTCTTCTCTGACCTTGTCTGGGGAATTCTAAGCCCCTACACATACTTCTACATGAGGAATGTCACATAGCCTTAGTTAGATGACAGGATCAATTTCCTTTCTCCTCATAAGAACCTATTCAGCTTGCACCTGAGATTCCTAAAATGCTTCCCCATGTTAATGAGGCATTTTGGTACTCTTAAGTCCTCAGCCAATGACCTTTGCCCATCCTGCTCAGTCTCCTCAAACTTTATAAGCCCTGAATAACTCTAAATGAAGTTAATTTGTGTTCTGATAGCTGGTCCCAGTGTGGTCAATCACTGTAAGTACTCACGGGGATTCTGAAACCAGCCCCATCTCTATTGTCTCTGCTGTCACTGCCCTTGTGGACCATAGTGGCCAATGATTCATGAGATTGAGGAGACCCACATCCTTCCTCATCTTGTCTGATTAATGCTGGTAGAAAGTGTATTTTGTTAGACATTAGAACAACTACAGTTCTAACAGCTACAATTGCTTCTTGGGTCTATTTGCTTGGAAAATCATTTTCCAACCCTTTACTCTGAAGTAATGTCCATCTTCGATGTTCAGACATATTTCTTGTATGGAGGAGAAGGATGGATCCTGCTTTTGTTAGCCTTTGCTTTTTTATTGGGGGAATTGAGTACATTGATATTGAGAGATATTAATGACCAACGATTGCTAATCCCAATTATTTTGGTGCTGTTGTTTGTGTATGTGTGTGTGTGTCCTCTTTTTAGGTTTGCTGATGTGATATTTTTTATTGCCTGTTTTCATGGGTCTAGATAACCTTCTTGGGTTAGAGTTTTTCCTCTAGTATTTTCTGTCAGGCTGGAGTTGTTTAAATTTGACTTTGTCATGAAATATCCTGATTTCTCCATTTATAGTGATTGAAAGTTCTGGTGGGTGTAGTAGATTGGGCTGGCATCTATGGTCTCTTAGAGACAGTCAAGGCCCTTCTTTCTTTTAGAGTCTTCATTAAGAAGTCTGGTATAATTCCAATAGGCCTGCCTTCATCTGTTACTTGATCTTTTCCCTTGCAGCTTTTAATATTATTCTTTGTTCTGTATGTTTAGTGTTTTGATTATTATTACTTTATCCAGAAGTCTTTACTTATGTTTTATCCCAGATTTTTATCTCAACAGTTTTCTCTGGCCCT
The DNA here is from genome assembly GCF_004785775.1 of Grammomys surdaster. NCBI lineage: Eukaryota > Metazoa > Chordata > Mammalia > Rodentia > Muridae > Grammomys > Grammomys surdaster. The sequence goes on along the minus strand of NW_021614340.1, from coordinate 11,855 downwards.
GCAAACTAGGCAACATCCACCTTAAATTTTCAAACTTACTTTTAATTAAAATATAATTGCATAGTTTTCCCCATCTCTATAACCCCTAACCTCCTCTATGTCCTTCCTTTTTATGATCACTTTCAAATCCATGGTGTTTTTTTGAAATTATTGATGCACACAACACAACCTGCTGTTTAATGTTTAGTGTTGCTTATATATATGTGCTTTCAGAGATTGCTGAATGATATTGGATAACCAATGGATAATCAATTAGAGGCTCATCTCTAGGGAAAACAAATTCCTCTCTCAGCAGTCATTAAATACTTGTAACTCTTTATCTAGGAATGGCACCCTGTGAGATTCCCTCAACCAAGCTGGGATGTCAACTGATGTTTTTGTTCAGGAGATGTTTAAGTAGCCATATTTTTGATGTATCATATGTGAAGCTTCCCTGTTATGTCAATGTTTGATTCTTCTCGTCCCTGTTTGCTTTGTGCAACAAATTTACTCCTGTCTCTTGGATCTCAGTGGAAGTATTTCTTTCCTGTCATCACAGAGAGTGCATCTCTGATCTCACCTGTCTTTTGAGATTCATATTCTCCACTCCTCACATCAATTGCAGTCTTGCTACCATTATATTGGACAATTCTTTTCTAAACATCACTTTTCTCTCCCATCCTTTACCTTCAAATGGAAGAAACTGTGTTCTTGTATAAGTCAAAACATGGGATCACAGAGGGCATCTCTAGAAGATATTGGAAATGGTGAAAGAGTGAGTCAAGGGAGGAGAGCAGACTAGAGAGTGTTGGTCTGAGGGCACATAATCTCACTTACTCATACATAAGGACCGGAGGTTTATTGTGCGTTATGATTAGCATCTACACATCTGTAAGCTTGGAAACTGATAAGGGCAGGTGTGGTACATAATCCATGTTATCTTCACAAAAGGTAAATTCACGTGCTTTAAATTTGTCTCTTGACATAAGTAAATATATCTATGATTTCATGGGTGTGCTCCTACGTCTAGATAGTTTGAAGTAGATTGGCTTCTAAAGCTTCAGTAACAGAATGGAAAGAAGGTGGAGATAAAGGGAGAGAATGCAGAGGTCTCTGGAGTAAGCAGGGGCAGTGGGCTCTGCAGCAAACATGTCTAGACTGTTTCTGCGATTGCCTTGGATCAATCTTTACCAGACACAACATGTACTCAATAAAGTCCTTATTGCCAAGTGATCGGTATTAATGCACACAGAAAGTGGAGGTATTATGCTGCTTGAGTTTGACCATGTCTAGAAAACTCTAAATTTGGTAAGAAAACGGAACGGTGTGCCTAAATTGGTTTCCTGTTATGGCACTGTCCTCACTGTGTATCCTGAGATTCCTGCTCTGCTCTTTTCTAGGATCTCTGCCTGATGTCACCATCTGTGCTGAGCCAGGTCCTGTGATCTTTCAAGGGAGTTTTGTAACTGTTGTGTGCTCAAAGTCTGGTGACTATGACACAGTCCGCCTGGAGAAGGATGGCAGTATCTTTATGGAAAAGGACTCTGAGCCATCTATGAGAGAGGATAGATTCCATATTGGGCCAGTGAATAAAACCATCACCGGACATTATCACTGTTTTTATAGGAAAGGGAACACCTGGTCCAATCGCAGTGAGAAGCTGGAGCTAAAGGTGATCAAAGAACATGTCACCCAGGTTCCTGCCCCAGGTCCAACAATGACCTCAGGTTTGTTCTTAGAGCCCTGGATTTTAAACAGAGCTGTTATTCTCGGCCTCCATTTCCTTTGTTTTTTCTTAACCCCACAGCTCCTTTCCCCCACCTCCATCATCACATGTCCCCCTTAATCTAACACTTCAGGTTCCCTGGAGCTTTACTCTTCCCAGACACCATGATTGACTTGGATACAGCTACAGTCTGAGGGGTAGAGTACAGAGCCCTCGATTCTTACTGGGTAGTAACTGAGCCTCAGCAGTGACAGGGGCAGTCTGCTCTCAAGGTGATTTATGTCTTTTCACTGGGCACAGTAAATTATCCTGTCCTTCTACCAAGTCAGAGCCTGTCATGGCTGCAGGAAATCATCTCCTCTAGTAAGGTCCCACCTTATTAGACACGTAATGTGATTCATGGATGGCTGGTGGGCAACCCGGGACCTTTGTTCTGGGGGTGCTTTCCAGAAGTTACTTAGTACTGATTCTGTGAGGCCAAGCAGAGCAAATGAGGAAAGAACAGAAGGAAGGGTTCCCATCCCAAACTACCCCCCAGCAGGAGAGAGTGAGAAGGGACTAGGTCATGTTTCCTGTTTTCCATGTCCTGTCCTTTCAGGTGTTTCTTTTTTTTTCTTTTTTTCTTTTTTTTTTTTTTTTGGTTTTTTGAGACAGGGTTTCTGGCTGTCCTGGAACTCACTCTGTAGACCAGGCTAGCCTCGAACTCTCTAACTCAGAAATCCACCTGCCTCTGCCTCCCAAGTGCTGGGATTAAAGGCGTGCGCCACCACCACCCGGCCCTCAGGTGTTTCTAATAGTCTGTGACTGAGTGATTGACGATTCATTCACTTTGAATCAATACTTAGGATGAAGAAGAGGTCTGCAAAACCCCTCTCATAAGCTCGCAATTCTTCACCCTGCCTCTTCTGGTGCAGTAGTTTATTAGTGTATATATATATATATATATATATATATATATATATATAT
>NW_021614340.1:0-9084 GCF_004785775.1 Grammomys surdaster | reverse complement strand
TATACATATACATATACATATACATATACATATACATATACATATACATATACATATATATATAATGTTGGGTTGATGTCACAAGAAGCCTTTTGCTTATCTTTGGAACCAGCCATCAGGATGTCATTGATACTATTTATTTTATTATTTTGTTTTTGAGACTGTTTCCACATAATGCTGGCTGACCTGTAACTTGCTACATAGACCAGGCTAACCTTGAACTCACAGAGATCCTCCTGCCCAAGCCTCCGGAGTTCTGGGATTAAAGGACTATGCCAGCATGCCCATGCCCAGGGATCCTACTATTTTTTGTTTGTTTTAAGATTTATTATATTCACAGTGTTCTGTCTACATGTATGCCTGTATGCGGGAAGAGGACACTAGATCTAATTATGTGCAGTTTTGAGCCACCATGTGGTTGCTGGGAATTGAACTCAGGGTTTCTGGAAAAGCAGCCAGTGCTCTCAACCTCTGGGCCGTCTCTTCAGCCTCCTACTATTTTAAATATGAAGAAAGTTAACTTTTGGTCAAAGACACCAAGTTCTGAAGACTCTGGGAAGAAGCAGAAGCAGTCTCCACAATGACATCCAGACCACTGTTGGTACAGCTCTATGCTGCCCCCTTGTTGTCTGTGTCTCATTGTACACATTGTGTGAGCAAGACCATTAGGGCCCAACTTGAACCAGTTTAGTCTCTGTGAAAAATAAGGGAACTTTTTCAGTGTCTGTACCAGAAAAAATGAGAAAACTCCCTGAGAGGAAAATGCCACGGGAAGAGTGTGATCTGTGAACAATAGTGAATCTGGGGTGCTGTGTGATGTTGAATAAGCTTTTCTCACTCTTCCTGTCTCAGGCTGTTGGGCTGTACCACCCCCTAGGTGCTGCTGCACTTTGGCCACAACCTCTCTGGGAGGAGATGTGGTCCTGAGTCTTCTATCCTCATTCTGATTCAGGCTGTGTTAGTGTAAAGTTAAGCTCCTAGCTCAGGCAGGTCGATCGTGGACAGAAACACAGGGTGTGGGAAATTCGAGGGGATCAAGATAGTGCTGTTTTGTTCAGAGCCTATTATGTGCCATTGTGGTGGGACAAGTCATGATGTGTTCCCTAGCTGAACAGACCTGGGTCACCATCCTATCTTTGAATTTATTAATAAATATCCTCTCATTTGAAATGCATTGGTCTGAAAGTGAGTTAAACTAAACACTTTGGAGAGGGAAGAAAAATGCTCCGGCCTTAATGAGCGTTAATGGAGAGATAGGGCAAATCAAAGAAACACATTAAAAATTCAGATCTAAAACTAACTTTATATTGAATTATATAAATTTATTTGAATTATATAAACATATAAGCAATATTATTGGTGTAACAGTATAATGTACATTTTTAAATTACATGTTATACTTCATTTTTTATTGGTTATTTTATTTATTTACATTTCAAATATTGTCTCCCTTCCCAGTCTCTCCACTGCAAACTCCCTATCCCATTCCCCCTTCCCTTTGCCTCTTAGAGGGTGCTCACCCACCTACCCACTCTGGCTTCACCCCTCTAGAATCCCCCTACACTGGGGCAGTAAGCCTCCACAGGACCAAAGGCCTACCTTCCATTGATGCCAGATAAGACAATACTCTGCTACATATGTAGCTGGAGTCATAGACCCATCCATGTATATTCTTTGGTTGGTGGTTCGTCCCTAGAAGCTCTGGGGGTCAGGTTAGTTGATATTGCTCTTCTTCAGATGGGGTTGCAATCCCCTTGAGCTCCTTTAGTCCTTCTTTTAACTCTTGCATTGGGGTCTGCTGGCTCAATCTTATGATTGGCTGTGAGTATCTGCATGTGTTTTAGTCAGTTGCTGGCAGAGCCTCTCAGAGGACAGCCATACTAGGCTCCTGTCTTGGAGCAATTCTTGGTATCAGCAGTAGTTTCTGGTCTTGGTGTAAGCAGGTGGGATGGATTCGAAGGTAGGGCGGCTACATTTTGTAGTTCCTGTGATGGATGAGCCTGACCCACTCATAAAGTTTTGTGGTTTTCCCCCAGGCACTGTTATCAAAGTTTACACCCTGGAGATTTCAGTCCGGATGGGTGTGGCAGGGCTCGTTCTTCTGATTCTGCTGGTAATATTGACTGAGGCCTGTTGTAACCATGAGGAGCACCACAGGTTGAAATGCCAAAACACAGTGAACAGATAATCTGGAAGAATTGACCTTGGAGAAAACTCCATCTTCAGAGATACCTCCTGATGGATGTAGAATATATTCAGGGTTTAGGTCTTTTATTTGGGTGGGGGGGGGCTACTTGGAAAAACAGCTGAACCTCAGTAGGCAAAGAACATATCACAGATACTAGGAGCTCCTTATGTGCATTGAAACCTTAAATAAATTCACAGATAGCATATGAGCTGTCTTCAATTTTTTTTGGTTGTATATTTTCACTTTCTTTCAACATTTTACTTTAGCAGTATGCCTCATCTGAGTCTGTTTTTGTTGATTTTGTAGCCATATTTGTGTACCTTTGGTCTCCAACTCCTTCATGTCCTTTCCCTCTTACTCTCCTGGTCCCTACTATTACATTATTTTCCCTTCTCCCTCTTATTCTCATCTCATTTATGTTTCACCAATACCCTGTAATTTTCACTTTTCTCTTCACTGATTCTTGGGTTCTCATATTTTTAAAAAACAGATTTCACTGTATAGTTCTGACTGTCCTGGAACTCAGAGAGACCCCATTGTCTCTGTCTGTCAGGTGCTGGAGTAAAGGCATATACCATTATGCCTAGTGGCACTGCTTTTTTATAAGCATGGATACAAGTGCTTAAAATAAGTCAACATCTTTTATTTTTCCTTCAGCATCATTTGTATTTATTATGAATAAAATCACGAATTGGAAGTCTTCCAAACAAATTATAAAATACCATTTCTTTGTTTGAGTAAGCCAATCAAAATGCAAGTCTTTTAATGTAAAGTTTTGTATGTAGAATAATTTTTGGAAAGTATTGTAATTATTATTTCAATTGTTTTCTCAATAACTTGTTTAACTATTTTTATTTATTAACATAGTTTTGTTTCTAGGTGATGATTAAAGTGGTCAGTTTGCAATTTGTCTCATCACTTATGAAAATATTACATGTTCATAATACCCCAATTACATTATGCTTTTGTTTTGTTTAGTTTGGTTTAGTTTGGTTTTTTCATTGTTATTAATTAAATATTTATTTACATCCCAAATGCTGTCCTTTCCTGGTCCCCCATCATAGAGTTTTCCCCCATTGTCACACCCTTTGTCTTGGAGAGGGTGGCCCCAATATCCTTCTACCCTGGGGCATCATGTTTCTACAGGATTAGGCACATCTTTCACTGAGGTTGACTATATTTGCTATATACGTGCCAGGGGCCTTGGACCAGCCCATGTATGCTTTTTTTGTTGGTGCTTCAGTCTGTGAGAGCTCCCAGGGGGTCAGGTTAGTTGACACTGTTGATCTCCCTGTGGGGTTGCCATCTGTAGGACCATGATAGGATAGCTGGTTTTGGTTGAAGTGCTGGCTGGAAATAGCCCGGAGTACCAACAGGTATCCATTGCCTGTGAGGGACAGTCATCTATTCCACCGTGCTCCCAGAATCCAGGCTCCTGACAAGTGGCGTGATCTCCATTTGATCTGCACCCTGTAGTCACCTTTGGCTAGAGAGGGCATGACTAACAGGCTTCAGCCTTGAGAGTTTTCCATATTCATGAGTTACCTAAAGGCCAGGGGGCTTAGCTAAATTAGGTTATTCCTTCCCAGTCCCTCCTCTTCCCCCCCCTCTCTATTTAAGCCAGCTCCCCATGGCTTAAACCTGGGGGTGCACACCTAGACCATCTACACACACCATAAACAATAAAATTCTTGGAACTCCAGACTTTCTCTAGTTATTGGGACTATTATTAGTTATTAGTTATTATTAGTTACTAGTTATTAGTTATTTCTCCAATTATTTCTCTAGTTATTACTGCCGGCATGAAAAGCCCCCTCCCTCAGTTTCTGCCATGCAGTTTCCCACATCTGGCAACCAATGTGAGCTCGAACAGTGCCACGACTACAAGAACTGCCCACTTCTTCAAGCAAGCTAGTATGCTACCCTCCCCACGGGGCGTGGCAAGGGCCTCTCTCTCTTCTCATCTGAGACCTTCCAAAACACAGCCAATCTTGGCACGCAGGCCTGTCGCTTCACACAGCACAGAGCTGTGTGCACCCAATGGTATCCGTTCTGTCGAGCTCCCCTCCCCCCACTGTGGTGTCTGGGGCCACAAATGGAGATCCCCACCGGAGAGCCCTGCTCCCACCCCCTTGGAACCCCAGGCTGAGTTTGCTCCCCGCCCGGGCACGATCCCAACAGTGTCCACCCAGCACAGCATGAGACAAACACAGCCGAGCTTTCCACGAGTGCTCCTCTGAGGCATCCGCCCCAGACAGAAGATGCAAGGACTAACAGTGCAATAGGCAACTCCATGCCCGTGAGCGCCTGAGGCGTGGGGGCCATCATCATCATTTCCCACAGGTGGTAGAGGAAGCTTACAAAGCCAGCTCCAAGATCACCCCCTTCGGAGCCTGCAAGAACCTCTCCATGAGACAGTGAGTAACCCCCAGCCTGGTTCAAAAAACTTAGGCCTCTCCCTGTCTTTCTCTCTTTCTCTTTCTCTCTCTCTCTCTCTCTGTCTCTCTCTCTCTCTCTCCATGTGTTACCCAGCTCAAGGAGAAGATGGTGGCTGCTCCCTAGCCCCCCACCTTGCCCATTCCCCAGCTCCACAGAGAGGGCTCCTTCACAGCTGACAGCTGTCTTTCAAGCCACAGTGTCTGCCATGACCTTCGTGCTAAGATTCTTTCCCTTGGGTGAAGGACTCCTTCTTCCGGCTGAGACTGTCTTCTCTCTCTCAAGAGCGGTGACTCCAAACTCTAGTCCCCAGCGCCCTTCCCCCAGGGGTCAGTCTTTTGCCAGCATAGGCTTCCCCTCCTCTTCCGGCATTTGTGGCAGGGTACAGCCCAGCTGGCTTGCCTGAAATAGCAGATCTAGAACCCTGCTTCCTACCATCGCCCCTGTGTCCCTTATACTCTCATTCTAAGACTTCTTCCCTTGGGTAAAAATTTTCTTTTTCGTTTTGAGACAGTTTTCTTTCTCACAGGTGATACCTCCAGCTTGAAGCAGGACTACAGGCTTCAGCCTTGAGAGGTTTCGATATTCATGAGTTACCTAAAGGCCACAGAGTGTAGCTAAATTAAGTTATTCCTTCCCAGTCTCTCCTTGTTTCCCCCTCCCTATTCAAGCCAGCTCCCCCTGGCTTAAACTGGGGGTGGGGGGAATACAAACCTAGACCATACATGTGCCTAAGAGTTTCATGAATTCGTTGTTTTTAATAGCTGAGTAGTACTCCATTGTCTAAATGTACCACATTTTCTGTATCCATTCCTTTGTTGAAGGACATCTGGGTTCTTTCCAGCTTCTGGCTATTATAAATAAGGCTACTATGATGAACATAGAGGAGTATGTGTCCTTGTTATATGTTGGCAAATCTTCAGGGTATATTCCCAGGAGTGGTATAGCTTGGTCCTCAGGTAATGCTATGTCTAATTTTCTGAGGAACCACTAGATTGATTTCCAGAGTGGTTTTATCAGCTTGCGATTCCATCAATAATGGAGGAGTGTTCCTCTTTCTCCACATCCTTGCCAGAATCTGATGTCACCTGAGTTTTTGATCTTAGCCATTCTTAATGGTGTGAGGTGGAATCTCAGGGTTGTTTTGATTTGCATTTCCCTGACGACTAAGGATATTGAACATTTCTTTTTTTTTTTTCTTTTTTTTTTTGAACATGAAATGCTTTTTTATAGCATGTTTTACAAGGGGAGGGGGTAAGAGGGTCCAGGTGGTGGAAAAGTACAAAATCTTCTTGGCCTGTGCCTTGAAACATGTCATGGTCTATATGGTACACTGCCTTGAATTATGATCTACCTGCAGTTCTTCAGAAGATATGGTACACTGCTTGAGTTATGGTCTCCCTGCTATTCTTAAGAAGACATGGTACTCTGCTTTGAGTCTATCTGCAGTTGCTAAGCAGGATCTTGCAGTTGCCAAGCTTCAGAGGACATTGTGCAGGTGGGGAAAGGTAGGGGGTAAGGGTAAGGGCGAGGGTCCTGGCTTCTGGCATCTCCCCCTTCTCTGTTTAGTTAGAGAAGGCGTCTTATGTTCAATCCCAACTATGTGAGTTTTGAATTTGGATGTCTAATTATGGGGGGTCTTAGACAAGTTCACAACCCCAAAACACTGATGTGAGACGAGTCACATCGATGGTCGAAGGCTTTAGGCTGTTGATGATGGGCAACGTCAAGGGACTCTGATGTGGGTGAAAGGAGGGTGAGAGCCCTGTCTTAGGCCATGTAGGCTGCACCCACTCCCAGCACCACGCACTCCTTTTCGGCTGCATTGGGTGGGCCCCTGGGAAGTGGACCTACAATAATCCCGTCATTGGGCTAACTCACAGCCATCCTAGTCTCTTGTATATGTTCAAGTTACCAACCATTTGTCAGTTTGGGGTGTAATATTGTCATAAAGGAAGGCTCCCCAATGTTAGCGGCCATATCAAGGGTGGCCTTGGTTTAGGAAAAAGCCAATTTTTGTTGTGGTGATCAAGAGGCCAAGCTCTCTAGCGAGAGAAATGAGGGCAAAGCCAGGCATACCAGGAACCCTTCTGGAGGGCGTGGAAGTCTAGGGGTCGACCGTAGGGGGAGGCAGGGGAGCTGACAACTGTGTCAGTCTCCTGCGGAGTCACTTCTGGATCCTCTGCAATTTTCAGCTGATGGTAATGAACTTCAACTGCCTTCTTGATGGCAGCATCAACCTGCTTCCGTGGACGACAGGTCACGGGCGATGATCTCTGTCTTGCTCAATCTTGATGTCGTGCGCACATCCTCTCAATGAGGGTCCGTCCGGATGGGTCCGTGCCTCGAGCCCCACGTCTGGGTGCCACTTGACCCGACCGGCGGGTCCTGGTTATTCGTGGGGGCGAGGAGGACTGCAACCTGCTATTCTTCAGAAGATATGGTACACTGCTTGAGTTATGGTCTCCCTGCTATTCTTCAGATGATATGGTACACTGCTTTGAGTCTATCTGCAGTTGCCAAGCAGGATCTTGCAGTTGCCCAGCTTCAGGGGACCTTGTGCAGGTGGGAAAAGGTAGGGGGTGAGGGTAAGGGCGAGGCTCCTGGCTTCTGGTCCATCTGGGTTAGAACTTCTAATAGCAGGCATCACGGGTGATTCAATTTTACCTGGAAAGAAAAAAGAAGGGGATTCTCAGGGAGATTTCTCTTCCCTGGATGTAAATTGTTATTCATCATATTTATGATTGGGCCTGGCTTTGTGAGGGTATCTATTTTTTTCATTAATATTTGTGGTAGCCGGTTAGCTGTGCCTTCTGTGGTATTGAGCAGGCATATCAGTCCTCGACTCCATAAGGGAACTGGGACTGGGGCATTCCTTTTATGGGTATGAGGGTCCTTCCCCATATCTGTGGCAAAGTTTTGTTGGTCTTGGTGGTGCCCGAGGTCACCAACATGGTCAGCAAGAGATTTGTCATGAGCTTTCAGATTTAGAGAGAGAAAAGTGAACAAGGCATGATGGAGAGTATTTCAGGGGGACTCCTGAGGGGGTATCGTTCCCCCTCTTTTGTTTTTAAAGCCAATTTTTCAGAGTTCTTGTAAAATCAGGGCAGAAGCGCCAACAGTTGCTCCTTCCACACTCAGAGAGTCATGAAGGCCTTATTTAAGGATATATAAATCTATATTAATAATCTTTTGTCAAAGGACTTTTATAGCTCCACTGACAATTAATCAGACTATATGATATATCGATTAGAAATAGCTTTTTCTACTTTTTGTGAGATTACCTCTCTTTTGTCAATTAACTGTTGAGGAAGTTAGGGTTTACCTCTCTCTTGAGAATATTGAACAGAGATTTAAATTCTTTTGTGGAGAGCTTAAAATAGTATCTTAGCCAATTTGCATCTCCTAGAAACTTTTGAAATTAATTTAAAATAAATAGACTTCCTTTTTTTTTTAAATCCTTTATCTGTGTGGGGTTTTTATTGGGTATTATACGTATTTACCTTTCAATGTTGTCTCCTTTCTCATTCTCCCCCCAAATCCCTTATCCCCTACCCCTTCCTCCTAATTTTTGTGATGGTGTGCTCCAAACATCCTCCCAGTCCCATCTCCCTGCTCTCGAATTCCAACACAGTAGGGGATCCAAACTTTTGGGGACCTTGGCCCTCCACTTTCACTGGAGTCTAACAAGGTCACCCTCAATTCCCTATACAGGTGCGTGAGTCCCTCCCTTTGTGCTCTCTGGTTGGTGGTTTAGACTTTGGGAGTTCTGGTTGAAACTTTTGATGCTCCTTCTAAAAAGGACCAACGCATTCATACTTTGGTCTTCCTTCTTCTATGTGCGTTTTATGTGGTCTATATGAAGATTCTTAGAAATTGTGAGCTTTTGGGCTAATATCCACTTATCAGTGAGTGCATACCATGTATGTTCCTTTGAGATTGGGTCATCTCACTCAAGATGATATTTTCCAGCTCCATCCATTTGCCTAGGAATTTTGTGAACTGATTGTTTTTAATAGCTGAGTAGTACTCCATTGTATAAATGTACCACATTTTCTGCATCCATTCTTCTGTTGAAGGGCATCTGGGTTCTTTCCAACTTCTGGCTATTATAAATAAGGCTGCTATGAACATGGTGGAGCATGTGTCCCTGTTGTATGTTGAAACTTCTTTTGGGTATATGCCCACGAGTGGTATAGCTGGGTCCCTAGGTAACGCTATGTTCAATTTTCTGAGATACCGCCAGACTGCCTTCCATAGTGGTTGTACCAGTTTACAATCCCACCAACAGTGGAGGAGTGTTCCTCTTTCTCCACATCCTCGCCAACATGTACTGTCACCTGTGTTTTTGATCTTAGCCATTCTGACTGGTGTGAGGTAGAATCTCAGTGTTGTTTTCATTTGCATTTCCCTGATGACTAGGGATGCTGAACACTTCTTTAGGTGCTTCTCAACCATTC
>NW_021614339.1:0-4327 GCF_004785775.1 Grammomys surdaster | reverse complement strand
TGACCTTCAGATGAAGATAGAGTAATGCTCTGAAACTCTGAACCTGTAAGCCAGCTCCAAACAAACATTGCCTTTATACTTGTTTCCTGGATCACGGTGCCTGTTTTCAGCAGTGAAAATCGAATGAAGACAGAAATTAATACCAGGGACTGGAGTATTGCTGTGTTAGGCCTGGCTATGCTTTTGTGTAGAAGAATGTCGATTTGGGATTTGGAATGCAGTGGAATGCTTTAAGTGGGACTTAATGGGCTATTCTAATAAAAATATAGAATACTTTGTTGTTGAGAGTGGTTTGAACTGTACAGACCTGGCCTAAGATATTTCAGCAGAGAAGAATTTCATACTGTGGCCTGGAGACTATTTTTGTGGTATTCTGCTGGAGAATGTGACTGTTTTATGCCCTTGTCTGAAGAGTCTACATGTGGCTAATATAAGGAGATGTATATTAATTGCATTGACAAAAGCAGTTTCTAAAAACCCTAGCAAGGTCTTTATTTTCTGATTTAGTCTCATGAAGAGCATGCTGTTCAAACATAGCAAACTTAGACAGAATCAAAATACAATATATGGTTTAAATGATAATAAATGGACCCGAGGAAGTGAAATGGAGCTGAAACCTCTGTTCAAGGAAATAAAGATATTAACAGAATGGTGATCTCAGGAAAAGATTCCACCCACATAATCATGTTTGTGTTTGCAATTGAACAAGGAATAGTTTGGACTTTTAGTCTGGAATGACCTACAATCCAAAAATAGAAGGCCCACATGTGATCCTGATACTGAGGCTGGAAGACACAGGCTTTTGATCTGAATGTTCAGGAATAGTGGTCATGACAACATAGGCACAGGCATGGTGATGCACAGATTTAATCCATGGAAAAAAAGGCAGGTAGATCTCTGAGTTCAAGGTCAGTTTTGAACAGAATAAGTTCTAGGTGAAGAAAAGAAGCCCAGGCATGGTGGTACAAAGCTTTAACACCAGCATTCAGGAGACAGAGGCATGAAGATCTTTCTGTTCAAGGTCAATCTACTGGGCAAACTCCAGGAGTGAGAAATTTGGAAAACAGAAATCTGATAAGAGAATAAGGGGCAGTATGTTCTAGCAACAGCAAGCAGCAGAAATAGGTGGCTTCTGCCATGTTGCTCTGGCATTAGAGTCAAGAATAGAAGGGAGTACTGAGACAATTGATGCTGGTTAGCTGCAGGTAAGAAATTAGCATTGCTGAAGAAGGGACCAGCATCAATGAGATGAAATCTTCTGGTAAGTGTTTTCTCAGATCACAAAGAAGCTGTGTTCCAGAGAGCCAAAGTTATCACTTGTGTTGCAGCTGGGTTGGTAACAAGTAAGAATGGCCTAGGTAGTATGGGTTTTGAAGGTATGAAATGTTCATGGAGGGCAGCTAAGGCTTGGTACTGTGATATGCCAGGGTAGGCCAGTGGTGAAGATGCAGTCTCAGTTGCAGTTGATGGATAAGATATAAAGGATTCATGTAAAGAAGGTGAGCTTTTTTCACTATGAAGAGAGCCTGTGAGAGGCTATTGGTGAAGCCTAGTTGCACCAGATGTCACCATAGTATTAAAGATGCCAGTATCATGGAATGTCTGCTAAGAACAGCAGCAGCAGTAGAGTGACGTCTACCAGAGACTAGAGTGCTACAGAAGGCATGGCTGGAGAAGTGACACAAAGCCTTTGGAAGAGCCCAGAAGATCATGTGTTAATCTTAGACATTGAAACTAGAAGCAGTAAAGATGAAGTTCACTTGGAGATCCCAAGATTTTAAAGATGCCTAGTTATGTGTAATTAGAACTTGAAGACTATTATGTAGGAACCTTAGTTTATAGAACTGTAATCTAGTTCATGTATGACATTCAGAGATAAAACAGCTCTTTACACATTGTCACAAATATAAAAATTATCCTATAAGAGTGATGGATTTGGGGGAATTCTTAAGGTTTATTCATCTCTAAATATCACTAATTTCTTAAGCTTATTTCAGAAAAATCGGCATATATGTGTCTCCTAGTGTGAAGTTTACTGCAATTGGAGAGAAAATTTCATGTTCCTAGCACTCTCCGCAATCATCCCTCTATGTTCTTTTAGAATACCAGAAAGAAGATCCCAGTTTTTTCTAGTAATGATTTTTGCTACTGATGAGATCAACAGGAATCCTTATCTTTTACCGAACTTGTCTTTGGCATTCTCACACACTGGTGGCATGTGTGAAGTTACATTTGAAGAACTGGAAAGAAACTACTTATCACAAAATAATTCTTGGCATTTAATTAATTATGAATGTGGACTACAAGGAAGCTGTCCTGTAGAACTTATAGGACCATTATGGACAACATCCTTAAAAATGGCAATTGATTCTAGTATCCCAAAGGTGAGAATGTGTGATACTGGATGAATTAACACCTTTTTATTCTATTCACAGGTGCCTAGGGAGAAAACTTGCTTGGCATAGGTTTGTGTGTGTATCCTTTTTTATATGTTATCCATTTATTATAAAGGATTAAATAATCAGATTTTTGATGCATTTAGAAAACAGTTAAGTATGTTTTTATAACGTGGTGACTTCTCAGGAATAGTCTAGAATCTAATAGGAATAATATATGATATTTATAGTGTAATCTTACTATCCTCAATAGGAGTTCTGAAATGTGAGTAATGTTACTTGTATATAACTCCAAACTTTCTAACATTCATATTCCTTACAGGATGTTTCATCATCTTTCTATGTCCTCTAGGTTTTCTTTGGACCATTTAATCCTAACTTGAGTGACCATGACCAGTTTCCCTATGTCTATCAGGTAGCAACCAAGGACACACATTTGTCTCATGCTATGGCATCCTTGATGCTTCATTTTAGATGGACTTGGATAGGACTGGTCATCTCAGATGATGACCAGGGCATTCAGTTTCTCTCAGACTTGAGAGAAGAAATGCAAAGGCATGGGATCTGTTTAGCATTTGTGAACATGATCCCAGAAACCATGCAGATATACATGACGAGGGCTAAGATATATGATAAACAAATTATGGCATCATCAGCCAAGGTTGTTATCATTTATGGTGAAATGAACTCTACCCTAGAAGTCAGCTTTAGAAGATGGGCATATTTAGGAGTTCAGAGAATCTGGATCACAACCTCACAATGGGATGTCATCACAAATAGAAAAGATTTCAGTCTTGATTTCTTCCATGGGACTCTCACTTTTGCACACCACAACAATGATATTGCTAAATTTAGCAATTTTGTACAAATAATGAACACTTCCAAATATCCAATAGACATTTCTCAGACTATGCAGAAGTGGAATTATTTTAATTGTTCAATCTCTAAGAACAGCAATAGCAAGATGGATCATTTTATATTCAACAAAACAGAGGAATGGTTAGCACTGCACAAATTTAACATGGCCTTGAGTGAAGAAGGTTACAATTTGTATAATGCTGTGTATGCTGTGGCCCACACCTACCATGAACTTGTTCTTCAAAAAGTAGAATCTCCACAAATTGAAGACTCCAAAGGAGTATTCAATGACTGTCAACAGGTAAAAATTTTTACATTTCATTATGCTTAGATTTTTCAGTGTGATCTTTTAAGTGGCCCTCAGAAACTCACATATATTTATTATAGAGTATTCTATAAGTGGAAAGACTTCTACACTTTAAAACTCCCTGTAGTAACCATTATCATATTTCGATTAAAATTGAATTTCAACCAAACATTGTCAAAAAAGATAAGGAAGGACACTTCATTCTTGTCAAAGGAAAAATCTACCAAGATGAACTTTCAATTCTGAATATCTATGCTCCAAATGCAAGGGCACCAACATTCATAAAACAACTTTACTAAAACTCAAAGCACACATTGCACCTCACACAATAATAGTAGGAGACTTAAACACTGCACTATCATAAATGGACAGATAGTGGAAACAGAATTAAACAGAGACACAGTGAAACTAAGAGAAGTTATGAACCAACAATTTGGATTTAACAAATATCTATAGAACATTTCATCATAAAACAAAAGAATATACCTTCTTCTCAGCAAAAGGCCTAGACAGATATAAGAAGATTGAAATAATTCCATGAATCCCTTAAGATCACCAAAGACTAAGGCTGGTCTTCAATAATGATAGAAACAACAGAAAGCTGACATACACATGGAAACTGAAAAACTCTCTACTCAATGATAACTTGGTCAAGGAAGAAATAAAGGACGATATTAAAGACCTTTTAGAATTTAATGAAATTGAAGAAACATCATTACTGAACTTTTGGGACACAAGGAAAGCAATGCTAAGAGGAATACTCATA
>NW_021614338.1:0-1719 GCF_004785775.1 Grammomys surdaster | reverse complement strand
AATTTCTTCAGTTTCTGTTGTTATGTCTCCCTTTTCAGTTCTGATTTTATTAATTTGGATACTGTCTCTGTGCCCTCTGGTTAATCTGGCTAAGGATTTATCTATCTTATTGATTTTCTCAAAGAACCAACTCCTGGTTTTATTGATATTTTGTATTGTTCTTTCTGTTTCTATTTGGTTGATTTCAGCCCTGAGTTTGATTATTTCCTGCCTTCTACTCCTCCTGGGTGTATTTGCTTCTTTTTGTTCTAGAGCTTTTAGTTGTGCAGTCAACTTGTTAATGTGTGCTCTTTCCAGTTTCTTTTTGTAGGCACTTAGAGCTATGAGTTTTCCTCTTAGCACTGCCTTCATGGAGTCCCACAAGTTTTGGTATGATGTGTCCTCATTTTCATTGAATTCTAAAAAGTCTTTAATTTCTTTCTTTATTTCTTCCTTGAGCAAGTCATCATTGAGTAGAGAGTTGTTCAGTTTCCATGTGCACGTGGGTTTTCCATTGGTTTTGTCATTATTAAAGACCAGTCTTATTCCGTGGTGATCTGATAAGATGCAAGGGATTATTTCAATCTTTTTGTATTTGTAGAGGCCTGCTTTGTGACCAATTATATGGTCTATTTTGGAGAAGGTACCATGAGGTGCTGAGAAAAAGGTATATTCTTTTGTTTTAGGATGAAATGTTCTATAGATGTCTGTTAAGTCCATTTGGTTCATAACTTCTGTTAATGTCAAAGTGTCTCGGTTTAGTTTCTGTTTCCATGATCTGTCCATTGCTGAGAGTGGGGTGTTGAAATCCCCCACTATTATTGTATGAGGTGTAATGTGTGTTTTGAGCTTTAGTAAAGTTTCTTTTATGTATGTAGGTGCCCTTGCACTTGGAGCATAGATGTTCAGAATTGAGAGTTCACCTTGGTAGATTTTTCCTTTCATGAGTATGAAGTGTCCTTCCTTATCTTTTTTGATTAATTTTGGATGAAAGTCGATTTTATTTGATATTAGAATGGCTACTCCAGCTTGTTTCTTGGGACCATTGGCTTGGAAAATTGTTTTCCACCCTTTTATTCTGTGGTAGTGTCTGTCTTTGTCACTGAGGTGCGTTTCTTGTATGCAGCAAAATTCTGGGTCTTGTTTGTGTATGCAGTCTGATAGTCTGCGTCTTTTTATTGGGGAATTGAGACCATTGATGTTAAGAGATATTAAGGAAAAATGATTGTGGCTTCCTGTTATTTTTGTTATTAGAGGTAAAGTTATGTTTGTATAGTTATCTTCTTTTGGGGTTGTTGGAAGATTACTTCCTTGCTTTTTCTAGGTTGTAGTTTCCCTCCTTGTGTTGGCGTTTTCCATCAATTATCCTTTGAAGTGCTGGGTTTGTGGGAGGATATTGTGCAAATTTGGTTTTGTCATGGAATATCTTGGTTTTACCATCTATAGTGATTGAGAGTTTTGCTGGGTATAGTAATCTGGGCTGGCAATTGTGTTCTCTTAGGGTCTGTATGATGTCCGTCCAGGCTCTTCTGGCTTTTATAGTCTCTGGTGAGAAGTCTGGTGTAATTCTTATAGGTCTGCCTTTGTATGTTACTTGACCTTTCTCCCTTACTGCTTTTAATATTTTTTCTTTGTTTTGTGAATCTGATGTTTTGATTATTATGTAACGGGAAGTATTTCTTTTCTGGTCTATTCTATTTGGTGTTCTGTAGGCTTCTTGTATGTTTATGGGCATCTTGT
>NW_021614337.1:0-1328 GCF_004785775.1 Grammomys surdaster | reverse complement strand
CTTCTAGTTATGTCTGTTCCCACTATCATTCACACATCAAAAGCACCTGGTTTTACATAGAATCACTTAGATAGTTCTTAACTTGGTTATAGCCTGTAAGACCACAGGTGAAAAAACATGGAAGCAAACAATTTAAAAGTCATTTATCGTAGTTGTGAATTTGAGTCAAAAAGCAGTGCAGCTGCCCTGCCATCTCAGCGCTTGAGAAGATGCAGTGGGCTCAAGAGAATTCAAGCTCAGCTGGGGCTAAAGAGCCAGACCCAGAACAAACCTCAACCAAAAAGACGGGAGCTTGAAGCTGCTTTATAAAACCCCTCAGACTCCAAACGGGACTGTTCCGAGCACTTTTATCTACATGGGTGGAGTTACATAATAAGCAAGTGTAATAAGAAAGACGGTTGGGGTTTTAAACTGATGAATAGCTCAAAACAGTGACTTAGCATAGATCCTTCTGGTGAATTATTAACTTATTAAAGGCTCAGTTTACAATGGGAACTGAGAAACTGTTGGGCGAGTCTTGGCGAGGTTTCCTTTCACTTCCTTTATATAAAAACAGGCTTTGGAGTGGGGTGTGGTGAGGAGAGACGGGAAGAATAAATGTGTGTGATAAAAGGGAGCCTCGGCTGCCATCTTCCCTGGTGCAGCTGACTCGCTCCATGTGAGGACCTCTCCTAAAAAAAGCTTGGGTGGGTGGCGTGGAAGTACACACTGTGCACTACGAACCAAGACAGGAAACTAGCTGCAGCCTCCAGACCCAAACAAAGCCAGGCAGGACCAGGGTCCGGGATCAGGCTGCAACCCTCCTAAGCGATGCAGGGGAACAGTCTTGAGACAATGAGACCGGAGCTGCTGCGCCAATTTCTGCTAGCTGGCCGTTGTCCGTAGGGTGGGGGTCGGGTGGGGTGAGTCAGGGCCCTAGCCGGTTCTGCGATTGTGTCCCCCCACCCCCACCCACTCAGCCGGCACCTCCTTCCTCTCTGATTGGCCAGGAGTGGAGCCTGCGCCCTGCTTCTCCAGGAGACATCCAGCGCAGTGGCCCTTTCTCCACTACTCACAAAGATGACGCTCGCCATCCTGGCCCTGCGGCTGGTGGTCTGCATCCTGGCGCTTCCCATGTTTCTGCTGAACTTTCTGGGCGTGTGGAGCTGGGTGTGCAAAAAGTGGTTTCCCTACTTCCTGAAGAGCTTCACGGTGACGTACAACGAGCAGATGGCGAGCCAAAAGCGGGAGCTCTTCAGCAACCTGCAGGAGTTCGCCGGCCCCTCGGGGAAGCTGTCGCTCCTGGAGGTGGGCTGTGGCACCGGGGCCAACTTCAAGTTCTATCCCCC
>NW_021614336.1:0-1341 GCF_004785775.1 Grammomys surdaster | reverse complement strand
AAATCAGAAAGTAGCTGGGTATGGTAACATGCACACCTTTGATCTCAGCATATGTAAGACAGATGCAGGGGGATATCTGGTCAGCTTGGTTTACATGGTCAAGTACAGCCTAGCCAATAGGATGAAAGCCTTTCTTCAAAACAAAATAACAAGCTCATTTAGTAAACAACTTACAAGTTTCAGGAAGTCCCTGAAATTCATAAAGCCCCTCCCCTAAGGTTATATAAGCAGTAAATAAGGACTTCTGTGGAGAGGGAAACTGTGGCCTGTTGAGCTGTTTGTAAGTCATGCAGAGTTCTTCAGGGTTCCTTATTTCATGAGCTATCACCCATGCTGGGGGAATGGGGATGTTTGATGATGCAGCTCCCTTTCTGTCATTCACAAACCTTATTCATACTCTTGTAAGTGACCTTAGTGAACTCACTGGTTCGCTAACTTTGCCTTTCCTTTGATGGTGTCCTTACTTTGGTCTATCATTAGTTCCCTATCCAGAGTGAGTAGACATTTGTTTAGATCGACTTGGAAATAGTTCTCACAATTGGAGGTCAGAAGACAACAACTAGGAGTCAGTTCTCTCCTTCTATCATATGGGTTTTAAGGATTGAAGTCAGGCTTGGTGGCAGGTATGTTTACCAGCTGAGTTTGTATGGTTTCAGGGGGACAGTACAGTCTTAAGCCTGTCAGAAGCCCATCTTACACCTCTATAATAGTCCTTCGCCCTCTGCCTCCTTTGAAAAAACATTCAGTGTAGGAGATTAAGCACAGGGCTTCATATACACCAGGCAAGCATTGTACTCCAGGTTACACACTCAGCCACATTTCATCTGTTAATCTGTCTGTCTGTCCATGAGTCCTTTGGCATTTTCCTTCAGTATGTCCTCCCCCCTCTTTTCTAATGGATTCTTCTGAACCACGGTTAATAGAAACTTGTAGTAAAGGCTGAAGTCTTTGTGATAAAATGGCAAGTTTCATGTCTTTACTTGAAAACAGAACTGAGTTAAATAAGCAAAAATAAGCAGAGTTATTTCTGCCTTTAAAAAAAGAAAGACTTGTTTGGGTTCTTAGTTCTTAATTTCCTTTTTCTTTTGTTCTACATTTTAAAAAGGTAAGGGGATGGGGTGGGGAAGAGCACTGCTTTCCTAAGTATCTATTATTTTTAAATGACATGTATTTGTGTTTGTGTGTGTGTTTGTGTGTGCACACACGTGTGTGTGCGTGCATGCATGAGTTCAGTGTCCTTGGAAAAGGGAAGTTTTGAGCCACCTATTGTAGGTGCTAGGATCATGATTTCGTGTTTGTTTGTTTATGCTCTGAGTGGTGTTGGTTCGGATTAGAAATGTC
>NW_021614335.1:2250-4020 GCF_004785775.1 Grammomys surdaster | reverse complement strand
GCTGTGAAAAACCACAGTAAGTTGACTTTTGCCTAATTTCCAATACTATATCATTCATTTTCTCATACTGTGTTTTAGGGTACAATTGGGAAGACCACCATATTGAAACAGAATTTCAAAATACTAGACGATACAAAAGGTAATGTTAATGTGCAAACTGAAACATATGTGCCTCTGAGGCAATTTTAATATGTCCTGGAAACTGTAAAGTAAAGGAAGTATGTAAAATATCCATCCTTTAAGCTATGATATCAGTCCTTTAAGTCCTTTATAGCTATGATTAAAATATTCTTACAAAGCCATGGGCCTTAATGTCAGTTATCTGACTTGTGTTTGCAAGGCATTCCTCTAAGGAAGGAGACATAGAAACAATTCCTTAAGAGATGCCTTTATTTGATTTGTAACTCCATTAGAGCTATGCTGTGGAACTACCAATCTGATCAGTCTCATAATATTTAGATGTTGCACATTGAATAGTGATAAACATATATGCAAAGCCATGCAGTAAGTACATAGTCCCTGGTAAATTCAGTGATACTCATATTTTTGTAGTGACATTGCTAAATTTACTGAGAGGTCAGTTTATGAGAGTCAAGAATGTTGCCGTGGAGAAACCTCAATCCACATACAGTATGTCTAGAAGAAACAAAAACTCAAATAGTGTTAAATCAATGCTGAAAGCTTTCATTTCTTCTTTTTATGTGTATATCAAGTGTCAGAATAAAAAAAATATTCTATGTGAGCATAGGAATATTTAAAGGAGCAACATCCCTATCTTTATTCCAGAACAGTAAGAAGATATGTAGCATTCTGCCTTTGAAAGATTTTCTGAATATTGTAGAAGTCTGCAATTAATTGGTTTTCTGAATTTACTGGGAACATCCCCATAGTCACACTGCAGAATATCCCCTTGGGTACTAGAAGTGTGTAAATTTTTGTTTTTCCAGGTTCACAGTGCTAATGTGGGATGATTCACACTAGAGAAAATTTATGAATATAATCAGTGTTATAAAGGTCTCCTTTTTTGCATTTTCCTTCAGATACATGAAATATATCATATAGAAATCTCATAGAGAAAAACAATGTTATACCTGTGAGACATGTATTAAAGATTCTTGTCATCACAGGTGATTACAAAGAGGCATCAAGCCAGAGTTGGGGAGAACACTATGAATATATGAAGTGATAAAACCTTAAGATATGGTTCTTCTTTATTAATAAACCAAACTGTAAAATTAATTTATATTGATTAAATGATTGATCAGGGTAATGAAAGTGGTAAAGATTTCACTTGTGCGAATTATCATTGCAGGCGTGTAAGATGTCATAGTGGGAAGAAACCATATGAATGCAATCAGTGTGGTAAAGCCTTTGGAAGACCCAGTCATCTCCAATATCATAAAAGAACACATAAAGGAGAGAAGCCTTATGAATGTAATCAATGTGGCAAAGCCTTTTCACGACACAGAACTCTCAAATTTCATAAAAGAACACATACTGGAGAGAAACCTTATGAATGTAATCAATGTGGTAAAGCCTTTACAAGACCCACTACTCTC
Organism: Grammomys surdaster; assembly: GCF_004785775.1. Classification (NCBI taxonomy): domain Eukaryota; kingdom Metazoa; phylum Chordata; class Mammalia; order Rodentia; family Muridae; genus Grammomys; species Grammomys surdaster. The sequence goes on along the minus strand of NW_021614335.1, from coordinate 2,461 downwards.
CAGTATCATAAAAGAACTCATACTGGAGAGAAACCTTTTGAATGTCATCATTGTGGTAAAGCCTTTGCAACATCCAGTACTCTCAACTGTCATAAAAGAACACATACTGGAGAGAAACCTTATGAGTGTAATCAGTGTGGTAAAGCCTTTTCACAAAGGAATAGTCTCCAATGTCATAAAAGAACACATACTGGAGAGAAACCTTATGAAT
>NW_021614335.1:0-2240 GCF_004785775.1 Grammomys surdaster | reverse complement strand
AACACATACTGGAGAGAAACCTTATGAATGTAATCAATGTGGTAAAGCCTTTGCAAGATCCAGTAATCTCAAATGTCCTAAGAGAACACATACTGGAGAGAAACCTCATGCATGTACTCAATGTGGTAAAGCATTTTCACAACAGCGTTGTCTACAATGTCATAAAAGGAAACATAGTGCAAATAACCCTTAAGAATGTAATTAACGTGATAAGGCCTACTTACAAGGGAGATGTCTCCAAAACTGTAGAAGACCACATACTGGAGAGAAATCTTATTAATATAATCCATGTGACAAAAGGCTTTTTACAAAGTTATTTTCTGCAAAAGTATAAAAGAGCCCATGTTGGAGAAGAACTATGAATGTAATTGTACTGGCTGGTATTGTATGGAACTTGACACGGGCTGGAGTTATCACAGAGAAAGGAGCTCCATTTGAGGAAATGCCTCCATGAGATTCAGCTGTATGGCATTTTATGAATTAGTGATGATTTGAGAGGACCCACTGTTGGTCTCATCATCCTTGGGATGGTAGTCTTGGTTTCTATGGGACTTTGTTATTTTCCAAGAACTACAACATCAGCATTCCAGGAAGTTACCTGTTCCCTGGGCAGGTGAGTCATATAGGTTAATTTTGGGCATTACGCAACCTTGATCTGTTGACATCATAATCTCTTCGCCTATACACATTGTTCCTCTAATAAGTAGTGTAATGTCAAGCCAGGGGAAGCAAACCAGTAAATAACATCCTTCCATGGCCTCTGGGTCAGCTTCTGCTTTTTGACTTGCTTAATTCCAGTCCTGACTTCCTTTGGTGAGGAACAGCAACTTGGAAGTGTAAGCTCAATAAACCCTTTCCTCCCCAACTTCCTTATAGTTCATGATATTTGTAGAAGGATAGAAACCCTGACTAAGACAGTATTCAGTGTGTTAAAGCCTTTGCACTTCCTACTTCTTTCCAAAACATAAAAGACCCATACTGGAAGGAAACCTCACAAATGCAATCAATGAGTTAAAGACTTTTCACAACCTTGTAGTCTCTATTATTATAAAACAGCACATAATAGAGAGAAATCTTATGAATGTAATCAGTGTTCTAAAGCATTTGCAAGTCATGGTCATCTGCAGTCTTATAAAAGATCCATACAATAGATAAATCACATGAATGCTATCGATGTGGTACAGCCTTTGCATATCATTGTTCTTTACAGACACAAAAAAATCACTCTGGAGAGAACCCCTGTTAATGTAATCACTGTGGTAAAACCTTGTGAATTCACTGTCATCTGCAAATACATAATAGAACACATTCAACAGAGCACCCTTCTCAAAGTAATTAGTGTATTAATCTCTTGGGAGTTACAGTTATCCCCCAATACATAAAACAACACATAATGTAGAGAAACTGCATGAATGTCATGAATGAGTTAAAGCCTTTCCAGGACAGTCATCTCTGAATACACAAAAGAAAATGTGCAGGAGAGAAACCTCATGAATTTAGTCAATGTTAGAAAGCATTTGCATATCACAGTTGTCTCCAAACACATGAAGGCACACATGGTGGAGAGAGGCCCTATGAGTGTAGTGCATGTGGTGTCACTGTCTTCTCCAAATACTTCAAGGAATACACACTTTAGAGAAATCTTATGAATGAAATGAATATGCAAAAGCCTGCTTATATCACTATAGTTTCCAAAGACATGAAAGAACACATACTGGAGAGAAACTTTTTGAATGTACTCAAGTTGGAAAATCCTTTACATGCCACAGTAGTCTCTGAATACCAAAATGAACACATACTAGAGAGAATCCTTCTGAAAATAATCAAAGTGTTAAAGCCTCTCCATGTGGTAATCATTTTTAAATGCATGAAGGAATTCATAGTAGAAATGAACTGCTGTGATTTGAATATGCTTGGACCAAAGAAGTTGCAATATTAAGATATTCAACATTGTTGGAATTGATAGTACTGTCTTGAAGGAAGTGAATTCCTGATGGTGGTCTTTGGAGATCTGACCAGGATAAAACAGACACTCCTACTGTTTGGCTGGAAGACTGTCTCTTCCTGGTTGCCTTCTCATGAAGATACAGAACTCTGACCTCCGTCTCCAGCGTCATGGCTGCCTGCATGCTGCTAATCTTCCTGCTATGATGGGAACTGACTCAACATTTGAAACTGTAAGCCAGGCCTAACGAAATACTTGCCTCTAAAACAGTTTCCTTGGTCACAGTGCCTCTTTT
>NW_021614334.1:0-1861 GCF_004785775.1 Grammomys surdaster | reverse complement strand
CTCCCCACTAAAAAAAGCCCAGGACCAGATGGTTTTAGTGCTGAATTCTATCAGACCTTCAAGGAAGACCTAATACCAATTCTCTTCAAACTATTCCACAAAATAGAGACAGAAGGAACACTACCCAATTCGTTCTATGAAGCTACAATTACACTCATACCCAAACCCCACAAGGACCCGACAAAGAAAGAGAACTTCAGACCAATCTCCCTTATGAACATCGATGCAAAAATACTCAATAAAATTCTAGCAAACCGAATCCAAGACCACATCAAAACAATCATCCATCATGATCAAGTAGGTTTTATCCCAGGAATGCAGGGATGGTTCAATATTCGGAAATCCATCAATGTAATCCACTATATAAACAAACTTAAAGAAAAAAACCATATGATTATCTCACTAGATGCTGAGAAAGCATTTGACAAAATTCAACATCCCTTCATGATAAAAGTCTTGGAAAGATCAGGAATTCAAGGCCCCTACCTAAACATAGTAAAAGCAATTTACAGCAAACCAGTAGCCAACATCAAGCTAAATGGAGAGAAACTTGAAGCAATCCCACTAAGATCAGGGACTAGACAAGGTTGCCCACTCTCCCCCTACCTATTCAATATAGTACTGGAAGTCTTAGCCAGAGCAATTAGACAGCAAAAAGAAGTCAAAGGGATACAAATAGGAAAGGAAGAAGTCAAAATATCGCTATTTGCAGATGATATGATAGTATACTTAAGTGACCCCCAAACTTCCACCAGAGAACTCCTAAACCTGATAAACAACTTCAGCAAAGTGGCTGGTTATAAAATCAACTCAAACAAATCAGTAGCCTTCCTCTACATGAAAGATAAACAGACTGAAAAAGAAATTAGGGAAATGACACCCTTCACAATAGTTGCAAATAATATAAAATACCTTGGTGTGAATCTAACCAAGCAAGTGAAAGACCTGTATGACAAGAACTTCAAGTCTCTGAAGAAAGAAATTGAAGAAGATCTCAGAAGATGGAAAGATCTCCCATGCTCATGGATTGGCAGGATTAATATAATAAAAATGGCCATCTTGCCAAAAGCAATCTACAGATTCAATGCAATCCCCATTAAAATCCCAACTCAATTCTTCACAGAGTTAGAAAAGGAAATTCTCAAATTCATATGGAATAACAAAAAACCTAGGATAGCGAAAACTATTCTCAACAATAAAAGAACTTCGGGAGGAATCACCATCCCTGACCTCAAGCTGTACTACAGAGCAATAGTGATAAAAACTACCTGGTATTGGTACAGAGACAGGCAGGAAGATCAATGGAATAGAATTGAAGACCCAGAAATGAACCCACACTCCTATGGTCACTTGATCTTTGACAAAGGAGCTAAAACTGTCCAGTGGAAAAAGGACAGCATTTTCAACAAATGGTGCTGGTTCAACTGGAAGACAACATGTAGAAGAATGAAAATTGATCCATTCTTATCTCCTTGTACAAAGCTCAAGTCTATGTGGATAAAGGACCTCCACATAAAACCAGATACACTGAAACTAATAGAAGAGAAGGTGGGGAAAAGCCTCGAATACTTGGGCACAGGGGAAAAGTTCCTGAACAGAACTCCAATGGCATATGCTCTAAGATCAAGAATTGACAAATGGGACTTCATAAAATTGCAAAGTTTCTGTAAGGCAAAGGACACTGTCAATGTCACTTGATCTTTGACAAAGGAGCTAAAACTGTCCAGTGGAAAAAGGACAGCATTTTCAACAAATGGTGCTGGTTCAACTGGAAGACAACATGTAGAAGAATGAAAATTGATCCATTCTTATCCCCTTGTACAAAGCTCAAGTCTATGTGGATAAAGGACCTCCACATAAA
>NW_021614333.1:4194-5465 GCF_004785775.1 Grammomys surdaster | reverse complement strand
CAGCCGATACCCGGTTCTGAAAGGTATCTGTATTCCCCCTGAACACCTACACTCCAGTGTCATTCCCTTCCCCACATCCTGCCTTTCTGTGTTTATAACCCCTGTGTGAATGAATTACGATTTGAGAAAAAAAACAAATAAATTATTTAATAATAAGAAATAACTGATCTTTTTCTATATTTTTAAAAATAATAAACCATAAATTACATTTCTAAGGCCTTTTGCAAGATTTCTATATTTCCACAATGAATATAAATCAAAATTTAAAATCTCATTAACAGTTATTTAAAGGAGAAAATAAAAATTTTCACAGATTTCTAAGAATTATATCTAGTTTCCTTGAAGGCATGTAATTATAGGGTTAACTGCTTAGACAAAATTAAAGCCACACATTTTTACTAAATGCTCACATATGACTGTCTTTTAAAACTTCAGCCAGCCACATATAATTTTTAAAATGATACAAATGTGACTCTATAAAACTAACAACTCTACCTTTTCTGTTTGTTGATTTTCCAAACTTGTTCTAATTTTTGGTTACTGCCTTTGAAAGAATCTTTGACATAACTTTCCATGTGTTTTCTCTTTATATGAAGAGTCTTGGTAATGTCATCTATATTAAAAATAAAGTGTCATGTTGAAGAAACTTTAGTTGATTCCATGTATTCAGGTAAATATAAATACAGATAAAATTCATTCAATAATACCAAGGAAATTTAAAATTAAATCGAAAGATATCACCAACATGGTATTCCAAATGCTTCATACTTCAGAATACTTAGGGTTATATTTTAGATGAAGGATGTTCAACCAGTAAAGTCTACAGAAATGTTCCAAAATACAGAAAATTCCACTCCCATGTATTTTGGCTAATAAATATCTAATCTTATCCAAATTTTGATTTCCCTTAGGAAAATAATTTTGATTTCCCTAAGGAAAATAATTTTAAACTTCAAGAACAGTTTTCAAAAGAACAAATATACAAAACCAAGGATCAAGGATGGGCTTTAATTTCTTCATGGGAATTCCCAAAGTTTGCTGAAATCTAATAAAATTATTTCTAAAGAGTATGGTCAATTATACTTCAGAATATATGTTTCCCAAAAATAAAATGAAAGGTACTTTACACAAATATCAGTGCTATTAATTGAAGAATATTTTTGTAGAACATTTTCACCAGTAACTACTGAAGTTCATAAAAATTGTAATGTTTCAGAAAGTGTTTAGTACATAGTTAGCTTTTAGGAATTAGGATGAACCTATGTTATGGT
>NW_021614333.1:0-4184 GCF_004785775.1 Grammomys surdaster | reverse complement strand
GCAGCCCTGGGGCCTCTGAGGACCCTTTGTGATTCGAGCGGGAGAAAAGCTGGTCCCACCCAGGGACCGCGCTGATTGGCTGAATAAACCCTGCGCGTGCGCACATGGAGCACCAGGCACCGTCTCATTGAAGGGCAAACCTGTTAAGAGTCTTGAGGGAATTCCCAGGCCGTGGGAATGAGCTACCGCCTTTAGGACAAATGTTTTCCAGTTTCTAGGTGTATAATCCCTCATAGACTTAAAAAAAAACTTGAAATAAATGTGTAACGTATGAAACACTACTTTATTTGAACTGTAGACGCTCTTGTGTGCATTTTTGGTTTTTATTTATTTTTGTATACATTTAATGTGTGGACTTTTCCCTGCAAGTACATATACATACCACACGAGTCTGTGCTGCTGCTCTCAGAGATCAGAAGTGAGCATCCAGATCCCCTACAACCTCTGGTACCCTCCTGTCTCCACCCTCCTAATACTGAGACTGGTTAGAAGAGTATGCTAGGCCCCGCCCATTTCACTTTTGAGAGGCTACAAGAGCCTAGAGAGGCTAGAAGAGAGCTCTGATTCTCTCAAACTGTATAGTTATGCATAAATCCTGAGCCATGATATGGGTGCTTTGAGCTGGGTTCTCTGCAAGAGCAACAGTTGCCTTTAACAGCTGAATTATTTTTCCCATCAGCCTTTTGTGCACTTTATGTACTCTTCTGACCTCTTAGGACACTAGGCATACATCTGGTCTATTTAAATACATGCAAACCAAATACCCACACACAGAAAATAGTGTTTTTTTTTTCAAGTTAGGATATTCTCCTGTAACTCCTTTCTTCCTATTGAGTGTCTTGTCCCACTTCCTTGTGAGGAATTGTTGTTGGGATTGTTGAGATTTCTGGCAAACTGAATTCTGAAGCCATTTTCAGTTGGGGAAAGGAAAGCTTACTGCATCAGCATGTAGTGGAGTAGGCTTTTTCCTCAATTTCAACAGCATTTTATATTTGGAAGAGTGGAATTGAGCCAAGAGGGAGTACAAGTACAAAAGCATGTATGTGGCTATAAATGATGACAGCTGGGCATCATAAAGTTACATTATCCCACCTCCTCCGTACCTATCCTTGAAGATACAGTAACTGTGGAAGGGTCAGTTCAAGAAAACTCTCTCATCACTGGGAAATTTTCTTTGTTTAATATGTGGCACTTTGGGAATTTTATATCACATTGTCTCCTCTTTTTCAGAATCCTTTATAACCCTTCTAAAGGACTCCTCTTATACTGGTAGAAGAACTGGAGTATGTTTCTATACTGTTTCTGGTGATGCAAGATTTAAAAGGCATGGACCAAATAACAAAATCAAGAGAATATTCAAAGATCTCACTAGGAACCTAGGCCAGCCAAGGCCTTCAGGAGACCCACTTCTCACCCAGTAAGATCTCTTGGTCTTGTCTTTGGCCCTGATTCATTTTAACAGTTAACTAGAAACTAACATTATTTAACAACCATCTAACAATTTTCTTGCTATCCCTGGTTGATTTTCATAGAAACTACATTCTTCTCCCAAGAAGAAACATATGCAAGACTTTTAAATCTGAAATTATCTCTTATTTCTCTTTGACGGGAGCAGCCAGTGGAAGATCATCCATATATTACAATATGGTAGAGTCTTAGGGGTATGGTTCCTTATGTTACTCAGGTTTCTCTTCAAGCGTCCATACATGAAGAAACTGCCCTATGAATTATTTAAGGGTGCCTGCTATATTGAAACTTCATAGTTTCAAAGTGAAGGCACCACTTCTCCTCCAGAGACATCCACAGGTGCCATTGGGATTCAAGATGGTCATCACAGTGTTCTCCAGTTTTGACAATAAGCATCTTCCAAGGAGGGGACCAGGGAGTACTGGCATATATAAAAATGGTCTCTACAACAGTTGCATCCTGCTGAGCAACCACAGGGCTTGCAGAATCAATATTTCTTAATGGTACCAATGGCTCTAACAATGGTCATAGTATCTGTAATGAGCTTCCCTGTGGGAGAAGTTCCCATGGATATGATTGCTCCTCAGTCCTAGATAACAGTTCATTGTTTGTCCCTCAACATCTATTTTGATCATGGGTTCCTGAGGGTTGATCTAAATTGAGCCTCTTAATTTTCAGTCTATCTCCCAAGTGGTTGCTTCAGCCTATGTGAGGTCTTTTGTTTCACTGTGGCTACTGCAGAGGACTTTTTTCATTTTAAGATTTTTATCTTTGGCTCCTGATGCCCTCTTCCTGAGATATTCATTCTTCTAATGTCCTACTTTCTTGTAGTAAGAACATTGGCCCCTCTGTAATAGCCTCTAGGGATCTCCCTTCTTTTGGGTTGCTGAGTGTCTGAATTTTCTCCAATCCCCAATGTCACTACCATCATTTTTTGCTTTTTTTTAAAGTACTTTTCCTATTCTTTATTTACATTCTCTTTCCAGTTAGCAATCACTTTGATGGTGATGTCAATGAGCTGTTCAGTATTCATTCCTATGAACCACTTTAACTTGTGGAGCTTTTGGTGAACATCTAGTGCCAACTGTTGGGCATAAGCTGTATTGACTATTGAACAAAGGGCCTCTGGGTCAAAATGGGTGTCTTGTTTTTAAGTGTCACCAAGCTGATCATGGAATTGGTTCAGGGATTTATGGGTGACTTCTGAAATTTTGATTAGGGTTGTGACTCGACAATCTCCATCCTAAACTCCCCCAGGGTGACTTCTCTCATTCTTAGAAAGGCCTGGAGATCCTCTGGTGTATTGGGGTTAAATTAGTGACACTCAATAGAAAGGAAGATATCAGCAAGTTACTCCAGATTATTAGTATATATGTGTTGCTTGAATAGCCAGCAAGCAGTTGCTGCCTGGAAGATCATACCTTCTTCATCTGCAATAAAAAAAAAAAAGATGTGGGAGAGCAGTCAGGAGTTGCTGGCAATTGTCCAAAATAGGGTGGTGGCTATGCATAATGGTGGTCAGAAAGTTGATTGCAACTTATGGCTGCTCTGAGTATGGTGGGGATACCAGTAGTGGTGAATGGCTGATAAACATATTGAACTGGGCTTGGTCTGAGAATCTCATTCTTCTAGAGACTTGATGGCCTTGGAGTTTGACACAATGGACACAAGAGCACGGACAGTTAGGCACTGAAAGCCTTCAAGGGATCTGGACCTTAAGCCATCTGAGGTGCGAGATCTCCTCTAGTGGTCTGTGGGCAAAAGAGCCAATAGAAGCTTTGGCATAAGCGAACTCTTGGGTGGCAAGGCAGAATGTAAAACAAACATTCTGCCTTGGGGTTCTGGATTCTGAGAGTAGGGATAGTCGCACCCAGGAGGAAGGGTATATGGTGAAAGTTCGGAATCTTGATCCACTGCCTGGAAGATAGGTGGCTTTTAGAGGGTTGAAACTATAAAAGATTAGGAGAACAGTGGATTCCTACAGGACATGTAATTGAACCCGATCATGGGGGTGAAGCACAAGGCTTTACCAGGTACTGATATAAAGCAACTGGTCAGATAGCCTCGGTCTCCAGTGTAGGCATCCCTAACTCTTCAGATGGCAGCCAGGTTCAGGATTCCTTCTGAAGGCCAGAAAATGATGAAGGAAAGACAGACAACTTCACAGAAGTACAATAATCTTAAAGTAATTTTTCTGGAATCACCTCTGAACCTAATAAAAGTCTGCTCCATCTTTTTGTTTGAAGTAGACCTGAGTCTGATCTTTCATTTCTCTGAAATGACTATTTTGTACACCATCATAGGAAGAAAATCTATAGATAAGCACTATATTTACCAAATGGAGTGCAGATAGAAAATTAAAATTATCATAGAGAAATAAACTTTGGTAAGGCAAAAGAGTCATAGCTCACAGATCTTTGGATTATATGCCCATAGTGTTTTATTACACCAGAACCTTAGACATAAGTCTGAAAATGAATTACAAGGTCTGGTTAGTTCACTGTTTCCAGTGGAGTCATTGACACTGCTCTCCAAGAACAATGTGGTTGGATACTGTCCACAGCAATGACATCCACTATGTCGTATAACCCAGGAGAATACCCAGAAGGTATGTGGAGAGAATCAAGGGTGAAAAAAATGCTGGATTCCACAACGCCGTTTCTTCCATCTATGCTAGTTACACAGACCTATGATGAGAAATGATGACAATGAGTCTG
>NW_021614332.1:910-29841 GCF_004785775.1 Grammomys surdaster | reverse complement strand
ATGGAACAGTTGCAATCGTTCCTGAGGACACAGTCACGCTTGCTCCTGAAGGTACTGTAGCTGTCCCAAGGGTGGTAAGCACACCTTCCCTGACCACCTCTTGGGCTAGAACCAAGTAGAAACACAGAAGACAAGTGAAGAGACTGTGTATATGTGTCTGTGTGTTGGGTATGTGTTATGTGTATGTCAATGTGTATCATCTATGCCTGTCTTGTATGCATATGTAGTGCGCATGTGTGAGGGTGTATGTGTGTATGTAGATCATGTGTATACATGTGTATTGGGGTCAGGGGAAGTATAGTGTATACAGTGTGTGTGTGTATAGCATGTGTCTGTCAGGCAGAGCATACATATTCATGGCAGATGACATATAAAGGACACAGGAGGAAAATGAGGGCAGGCTGACGGGAGAAGAGGGGCTGGTGGGCCTAACCTGAGAAAGAAACAGCCACACCCTCACTCTTCAACATGAACAGACAAAAAGGGGCAGAGTGCCTGGTTACAGGGGAACATGGGCCTATCTCTTGAGTCTATAATTTCAAAAACAAGCAGTTCCTGGCCCTTAGGCCCACGTATGAGGAAAGAAAGAGGGCAGGTCTTGCACTGGGCAGTTTCCAATCTCCATGCCTGACATCTTCAGCCTGAAGCTCTGGGCCCCAGGGGTTCTCCAGGAAGACCACCAGTACCTGAGGCAGCTCCCAAGCCTCCTCCAAGGCCAGATGCCGCTTCATGGTTCCATTGGAACCATGTTCATTGGTTCTGTGTTCATTGGTTCCCGGGTGAATACTCAAGAGCACTGAGCCTGTGGCCACCTGCCTGCTAAACAAAGACTCCCATATTTATCCTTGTCCCAAGCCATGCCTGTGATTGTCAACTGCATGTACTTTGGCCAGCTATGACACCCAGATGTTCAGTTAGACACTGACCCAGATGTTGCTGACCCAGCATGTTTTGGAAAAAAATGAACATTTTAATCAGCAAGCAGCTGACCCTCCACTCTGTGGGTGGGCCCCATCCTACCCCACCCCACCCCAGCCGGAGGCCTTGAGAGGGTACTCCAAAAGAACTGCTTGAGTCTTCTCTTTTGCACAGGCTGCAATCTGGGAGGCATGGGAGGAAACAGCTGGAACAGGCTGAACCTACAGATGAGCTGTCCTAGCAGAGAGTCTACACTTCCCAGTGCAGCTCAGGGAGTGAGCGAGGGCTCCGGGGTTGGCTGGTGGCCATGGGCCAGAAGAGAGTGAAGGAAGGAAATTTGAAATTGCAGATCTGCCCCAGTTTAGTGTAGGGGAAGACACAGAGGTACCAGTGTCCTAACTTCTGGCCACCTGCTCACCCACCCTGACAGCACAGCATAGCCCTCTTACCCCAGTTCTTACAGCATGAAATACCATCATCCCTGGTCCATGAGAATCCAGGGGGGAAAAAACCTTGCATCTGTATCACTAAGGACTGAGAAGGTGACCGTGCAGGTCAGTCCTGAGATGTGGCTGTGGCTTCCAGGCACCTTGAATAACAGAGTGAATGTCTGTGGGGAAGGCAGAGAGAGTGACCATGTAGGAAAGATGGAGGGAGACGGGAGCAAAGACGTGAGGGACACAGAAACTCAAGGAGAGGGTCGAGGAGTGAGGCCAAGAAGACAGAGCTAGAGACAGGAGGAAAAGAAGTAGACAAAGAGAGAAAGAGAAAAGGTGAGAGACAGAGATGCCAGGACCAAGGGTCATACAGTAACAGACTGAGCAAGACAGGACGAAGTGGCAGAGACCAAGCGTGACAGGGTGCAGATGTGAGGGACAGATCAGGATAGCCCAAGAAGAGAGCAGAGGACCAGCTGGCCAGCCCCAGCCCCAAGGCCAAGCCCCCGTGTGTCCTAACACCAAGGATAATGTAGAACAAAGCCTTTGGAGAGCCCTAGGCTCCTCGGCCACCACACCCACCCACGGAAGTAGGGCATGTGGCCCCATTCAGTGCTGAGTTACTGCTTCCCTCTGGAAGGCTTGCAAGTTCCTAGCATGCTATCCCTGATAGAGTGATTAGCGTGAGTTGGAAGATCTCCCTCTCCTTCTCCTTCTCTCTCCTCTCTGTGTCTCTTCTTCTCTCTCCCTCTCTCTATCTCCCCCTCCCACACCCCTCCCTTTCCTCCTCCCCCTCCCCCATCTCTCTCTGTGTCCCTTTCTCCCTCCCTCCCTCCCCCCTCCTCCCTCCCTTCCTCCTCCCTCCCTCCATCCATCACACTATTTGTCTCCATCTTTATCATACAAAAGGTAGTTGTTAAGACCCAACATTGTATGCTGCCCAAAACTCTCTCCCAAGGTGATGGCCATTAGGAGTGGATCTCTTACAAGATGCTCTATCCTGACTAGTGTAGTTATCCAAAAGGGCACAAAAATTTCTAAGTTCCGTTCTCCCAGGTGAGAGGACCCAGCAAGAAAGTGCCACCTACTTCCTGGAAGCAGGTCCTCACTGGAGCCTGTCTGCCCCAGCCACTAACCCCAGACTCTCAGAATCTACATGCTTGAAGAATAAAGGTGGCCAGATTGTGGTATTCTGTCACAGCTGCCTATGTGGGCTAAGACAGAGCTCCCCACCCACAGACTGATGTAACTTCTCTTCCTGCCTCTTGCACAGAGTGGCCCCACCCTGGAAACTAGACAGGGATGGGGAGTTCCGAAGCCAGGGCCAAGCGCTCAGCTGAATTCCCTCTGAATTTTGATGCCTCTCCTGGCTGAGTTCTCGGAGTTATTTTACCTGGAAATCCCTGACCCTAGATGGTTCCTACAACAGTCCTGCTGTGGAAAAGACCCAACATCTTGTCACAGGTCTCCCGAGTACTCTCTAGAACATGTGAAAGAAGGTGAAGCACTCACCAATTTGTCTAGAGCACATGGTCTCTGAGGCCTGTGGCTTAACAATCCCTTCATTTCTTAGGAACAGTTTATCCACTGGCAAACTCTGCAAGTCGGAACAGAACTGCCTCAGACCTCCTGGAGACTGGAGATTTAGCAAGGTCGTTGACATAATGGAAATAAATTCATTCATGGAAACAAACAAGATGGAAAGAATTCAAATTGATCTCCACCAGGAGAGGGCAAATCAAAACTCTGTTAAGAGTGCATCTTGCCACGGTCTGAATGGCGGCAAAGAAAATAAGCAAATGCTCCCAGAGACGAGGGAAGAGAAACCTTTCTATGCTGTTTGTGGGAACATATGAAAATTAGTGTGGAGGTTTCCAAAAAAACATTTAAAATACAATAACCCAGCTATTCTACTCCTGGATACACATCCAGAGGTCACACATGTTGACTGTGGCACTGTTGACAATAGCCTAAAAATGAGTCCAGCCTAGGTACCCATCAAAGTATAGATGGATAAAAAAAACACATGGTAGACACACAGATTGAGTTATAGGCAATATTAAAGGAAAAGGAAACCACATCCCTTGCAGGAAAATGGTGGAACCAGAGCTTGCTGTGTCAAGGGAACCAAGCCAGACTCAGAAAGACAAATATATTTTCTTTTATGTGTACAATCTGGTGACGAGGGCCTGTTATGGAAGTGAAAACAAAAAACCAGCAATGGAAGGTAAATGTGGCCAAAGGACATCACACACAGGTATGTGTCACACTTAAACATATTATCCCGCCTAACACTCAATATAAAACAGCTGGACAGGAGAATGAGCACATGAATAAAACATACTGTGGCTTCGTCGGCCACCTCCCAGCCCTCCCAACGAGCTGCATTTGAAGTAAAATAAAGCACCATGCACAGCAGTGCAATCTAATTCTGACCCTAGGGGATTTCCATTTCCCCCACCACCTTACCTTAGAACTGTAAAGTAAGTGTTCTGTTGGCCAAACCTCGGAAATTGTTTTTATAGAATGATCCAAGAGTTAAAATGGAACTTGCTCATACCTTAACTTCTTTTTTTCTTCTCAGTAAGAGATTAGTGGTTAGTAATAAATAACTTCCTGAATATTTAATATGTACAAGAAGCCATTAGGCACGTTGTGTGCACTGTTACTGAATGAGTTCAGGAGGTGTAGTCATTACAGGAGGAATAGCTGTCATTTGTGGGGTTTAATTCTAGCCAATCTTCCAGCAGCACCTCCATCCTGCAGACATGACGAGTCCCCAGGCTCAGAAAATTGTTCCTGAAAGAAACGGTGGGGAACGGCTAAGCTGAGATGGAATGCTAACTTTCCTCATTTCCATCCTTTGGTCTTTCCACCGCCCACTGACCAGCATGGTGACTCTGCCCTGCTCCTGAAAACCCTTCTTCCACTTTCTATTTCTTTTGAAAGTATTTTTAAAAATTGTTAAGTTTTTTCCCCAAAATCCAATGCCTGTCTTTTCTTCTCCTTAATGATTTCTTTTGAAACGGTTTTTAATTTTTGATGAGTCCAAATTGCCTGCTGTTTCTGTCCCACAGACTTTCTCCTGTGCTTTCTTCCAAACGTTTTATTTTCTTAGGGTTAGCCCTTCCATTTGAATGCATGAGAGGCCCACGGTTGGTCTCACTGTGCAGTGACGGACATGTCTGAGCTCACCTTCCCTGGCCTCTTCAGTGAGATCCTATAGCTTTTAGTATGTGGTTCTTGCTCCTTTTGATAAATTTTTTTTCTATTATTTTATTTTTGGAGCTACTATGAGAGGTTCTATGTTCTTCAGTGCATTTTTAGGTTGTTCCTTTTAAGCAGAAATGCAACTGGTTTTTGTGACTTGATGCTTAACCTTTGTGGTGGTCAGTCCTGATCGTCAAATTGGCTGGATGTCGTATAAAGTATTAGTGAGAGGGCCTCCTCCAGAGAGAACTACCAGGAAGATGATCCACCCAGAATGTGGGTGGTACCATCTCATGGCCTGGGGGTCCCAGCGGGATAAAGGGGATGTGGAGGAAGCCAGCCAGTGCCAGCACTCTTCCCTGCTTCCTGGGCACTGTGATGTGAATCCTGCCCTACCGCCCCCACCCACAGTATGAAACTATACAGCAAAATAAGTCCTTTTGCTCCCCTTTAAGTCAATCTGTCAAATATTTTGTCACAATAGAGAAGTTAGTAATACACTCTGGCATCTTACAACCTTGTTGTGCCCGCTTATCAGTTCTGTGTGTACATACATGCATGGATGTATGTCTGTGTGTGTCCATTAGACTGTGTGTATATATTTGTGTGCGTGTGGATGTTCCTTTCTGTGTGTGTGCATGTCTGTGTTTATATGTCTGTGTATCTGTGTCTGTATGTGTATGTGCATCTCTATGTCTGTATTGTATGCTTGTGGGGAATCTGGGTGTGTCTGGGTGTGTGTCTGAGTATCTGGGTGTGCCTATGTGTCTGGGTATACGTGTGTGTGTGTGTGTGTGTGTGTGTGTGTGTTTTACATGTTCTTTAGCATTTCCTACATCGTTGGTAGGAAATGTCAGTTTTACTCTTGTTTTGCAATCTGGATTCCTTTTATTCTGTTTCTTAGAACCTCCAGCAAATTTTTAAAAGGAAGTGGCAAGAGCCAGCACATCTACCTGATTCTTGGATCTTAAGAGGAAGATCTTCAGATTTTTAACATTTAGTGGCAACCGAGCCTTTAGCACATGGCCTCTGGGGAACATTTTAGACTCAAATCATAAGAGTAAGCCTACTAACTCCATTTTACAATCATTGTTTCATGACGCTGTCATTTCAAACTGGTTAAAGGGACTGGAGTTCCAGCTCAGCGGCAGAGCACCTGCCTAACATGCACAAGGCTCTGAACTCAGTTCCCAGTCCAACCAAACCAAAAAAATAAATAAGATCATCTAGGAGAACAGAGGAATTTAAATATATATGCTTATACTAGTTGTTGTTGTTGTTGTTGTTATGAGTTGTTATGTTGTTATGAGTAGGTCAGGTTGGCCTTAAACTCACACTGTAATCCAGGTTGGCCTTTAATTCACACTGTAGCCCAGGCTGACCTCACACTCACAGCAGTCCTCCTTCCTTAGCCCTGGGGAATACAGAAATTGCACACACCTGGGTGACTCGCTGTCTTCTAGAGCCACCCATGTGGTGACCGCTGTTTGTGTCCCATGTGGATCCTAGGGACCAGCTCATGTCCTTCCTTCCAGACATTTCTTCTGGGAATGAATTCTCTCAGTCTTTATCTAGAAATGCCTTCACTTCACCTTCATTTTCAGCAGAAAAACGTGATGATTAGCGTTGTCAAGTTCATTCACAGATTCTAGAGTTGCCTGGAAGATGGATCCCGACCACGCTTGTGTAGGATTATATTGATTTCATTAACCTAAGTGAGAAGCTCCGCCCACTGTGGGTAGCCCCATCCCCAGCATGTCGAATTGTTCTGTGAACATGGTGGAAGGAAGCTGAGACGCACCAGGATGTCATCCCTTTCTTCTCATTGGTTGTGGATGTGATGTGACCAGCTGCTTCAAGTTCCTTAACGTCTACACTGTGGTGGATTATACCCTTGAACTACAAAGCAGAATAAACCCTTTATGTATTGTTGATTTTGGCAAGGTATTTTATCACAGTAACAGAAATAGAAACTAAAGCAAACAGTTTGGTTAAGTTGTAATATTCTGAGTTCACAACCTGTCAACACTTTGGCGGGTTTGTTTGTTTGTTTTAATTTAATTTAATTTTATTTTATTTTTATTTGTTTTACATTCCAACCACAATTTCCCTTACCTCCTCACCTCCCAGTCCCTCTCCCTGACCTACCCTCCATCCACTCCCCACGCTTTCTCTTCAGAAAAAGGCCAGCCTAGTTGGATGTCAACCAGCCATGGCATACCAAGTAGCAATAAGACTAGGCATCTCCTCCTCTATTAAGGGTAGACAAGGCAACCCAGTAGAAGAAAGGGTCCCAAAGGCAGGTTACAGAATCAGAGATAGCTCCTCCTCCCACTGTCATGGATCCCACAAGAAGATCAAGCTGCACAACAGTAGCATATGACCTATCAATACCTTGAATGCATATGACATTCCATTGTCTTCTTGCTGACATGGTAAGAAGTTAAACATCACTCTCCTCTGTCTTTCTGCTTTCGATATTCTCTCTTTGACTTTGGCTTTCTTCAGTTTGACTCTGTTGTGTTTACATGTGAACCCACACAAACTGTTTAACTTCTTTTTCACATGGATTTATTTATTACTATGTATATATGTGTATGCTCATGTGCCACAGCATGTACGTGGAAGTGAGAAGGACCTTTGGGAGTCAGTTCTCTCTCCCCATCATTCACACCCTGGGGATCAAGGCATGAATCTCAATGGCCATGGGTCCTGTTAGGCTGAGTTGTGGGTCCTGCGAGTCTGCCACCCCAGGCGTCTGGAGCCATGACTCCACACCACCCAGGGTGGATGCCAGGCTGTGAAAAACTATGTGGCTCAGCTCTGGGGTGGAGAGAACAGTCTGAGACCACCGCGGGGGCAGACTCTTGAGTTAGGGATCCCCACACCAGGAGGTAGCCAGAGACCAACTGGTCTCAGCCTTTGGGCTCCCAGGCGCCGCTGAGAGGCCGGGGAAGGACTGAAATGGTTCTTACTAACTGGATCGACCTGCAGCCAAAAAGCAGGGAGGGGGAGAAGATGAGCTCCAGTGGCACCCTACAGGGAATGAGATTCTTGGTCATGGAGGCTCGCTTGGCTGGGTCATGGCCGGCTTGTCTAGCTCCCTTGAGTAGATGGTCTCCGTGGCTGGAACATAGAGGGGTCTTCAGCAGGAGGTTAGGCGACAGCTCAGTAGATGAAGACCTTCTCCACTGTTCTCCACTGCAGGCCCCAAAGACAAGGTAGTCCAGGTCTTAAAACATTTATTATCATGACAGAAAGTGTATGAAGCTATACCCCATGTTCTCAGAGTGGGCCTGAGGTTAAATACCTTTTGCAAGTAGGAAGAGGGTCTGGGAAGGAATGCTTAATTGGCTACGCCCTCTGGCCTTTAGATATCTCATGAATACTGAGATGTCTTGAGTCTCTGCAGCCTGTAGTCATGCCCTCTACCTGTGCTACGTGATCGATGGCCACAAACCTCTCTTTGGGAGGGGCTGTGGAGGAAAAAAAAGCTAAGTGAAAAGAACCAGGGCACAGGAACAAGACCGAACACCTACCATCCCTTTATCCCTTTAAGGTCTAAGGGGTTCGAGGACTGTGCTCAACCAGGTACCCAGCTGCCTCTCACAGCCCACCACCCCACAAGGGTCTTTATGCACTGAGCCATCTCACCAGCCCTGCTGAACTTTGGATAGATGTTTTTCAACAGAATAATGAAGTTTTCAGCTACTACTCCTTCAAACATTTCCTTCTCTTTTTTCTCCCACCTCCTCTCACTTCTAGAATCCACATTACTCACATGTAGTACTTGACAGCATCGTGTGGGTCTTCGAGACTGTTCCTTGTCCTTCCTTCTTTCTTCTTTGCTTTTCAGACTGAACAGTCTCCACCAGCGTGTCTCCAAATGCAACAATTCTCTCTTCTTCTAACTTCAATTGGTTTTCAAGAATGTCTTTTTAAAATGTTCCCGTTCCCTCTACTGTAATTTACAACTCTCTGCTTTTTACTTAGTGTTGTTTATCATTCTTCTCTATCACTATCCATTATCCAATGAGACATGACTGTCATATTTTCCTATAATCTTTTATCTTAATGTTTAGCAACATACTAATTATGCATAAAAATGAAGTACATTATGACACTTTCATGTGTATGTGTGTGTGTGTGTGTGTGTGTGTGCATTCGTGTGTGTGTGTGTGTTCCTATAAGTGTCCAGTAAGGAAGAACAGAGTATAGGCAAAAAGACATAAGTCATAATAAAAAGAATTTAAAGCTTTTTCCCCTAATTTCAACCTGTCATAGTTTGTTTTTCTCTTTTTCCCAGTGGATATGAGAATTCAGCTTTCTAGGTATTTGAGTAACAAGAACTATTTGTGTTCCAAGAGAATCCAGTGTGTGTTATTCCTTTGAGACAGTAAACGGGAAATTCAAGCTTGCTTTTTAATTCCATTGGCCACAAGTGCAAGAGGAACTAGACCTACCTAGTCTTTAGTCTGTGAGCCTGACTCATACGGACTCCTGGGAACACCACCAAGAAGCTACCATCTCGTTAGCTTATAACACTGGGACAAATGCTTATAAACAAGGAACTCACCAAGCAGTGTCCCTACCAGTAGCCATGTCTGATGTATGAGGCAGGATGGAAGTCGTAGCAGCCTGAGGGAGGAAGCACCCTGACCACGATGCTCCATTATCCAGCTGTGGGACAAGCTGAAGCTCCTTTCAGAGCTCTAAAATGGAAACATACGTTAGGAGATGGCTGGCAAGCAAGTGCTCACCGCCCATACTGGTCAGTCATTATGACTGGCAGCTTTAAAAATCTCCATGATGATGGATTCCTCAAGTGCTCACAAAGACTGCTGTGTGTGTTGGGAAAATACCTAAAGACCGTGTCAAGAGATTTGCATCTGCCAGCCAGTTTTGACCCTTTGCTGCCATTTAGATTCCTGATTTAAACAGTTACTAGTTTTATGACATTGTTCACAGAGGGAAAACAGATGGCAGGAAAGACGAAAGAGAAAACAGAACTGAAAACACATCAATCCAGAACAAACAAGTGTCAAACCATCACCCAACACTCATCAGGTGCTCTCTCTGCGTCACTCTATTATCTCCAAGGAGTATGGCAGTCCAGGGCAAGGCCGTCTGAACCATCCCCCTCCGCAGCTACTGAGACTGTGTGACTCAGTGATGCTCTTCCTCCACCATGAGGAGTGGGATCCATCCCAGAAACCCTTGCGCCCCACTCGGGAACCCAGCTGCCTGGCTGCTTCATTTCCATCCTAGGCTGTTGAACTTGGGCTCCACCATTCCCAAGCCCTATTCGGTTGTCTGTTTTTATAAACACTTGAGAAGTAGAAGGCCATCTGCTTACCACACACTGAGGACACATAAAGAGGAATGTAGGGAGGGAGGTTAGCCTGGCAGCCCAGGGCACGAGCAAGCTTTATATAAAGGCTGACTAACTACACCCTGAAGTGTCAGGCAGGGGCCTTGGATGCTCAGGGGATTCACTTACAACCCCAAAGCTCTAGAGCAGTGGCTCTCAACCTTGCTAATGCTACAACCCTTTAATATAGTTCCTCATGTTGTGGTGAACCCCCCACCACTACCATAAAATTATTTCATTTCTACTTTATAACTGTAATGTTGTTACTGTTATAAATTATAATGTAAATATCTGATATGCAGGATATCTTATTTGTGAGCCCCAAAGCGGTCATGACTCACAGGTTGAGAACCATGCAAACGGGGGTGCAGGGGGTTGATTATCTGTTTAGTTTTGCTATGGACTTCAAGCTTCAGTGAAAACAAAAGTTTCTCAAAAACTTGCTTGGGTATATTAATGGGAGCTGTTTCTAGCTTTTCTGCTTCTTCGCTGATCTGTGTGTGTGTCCCTCGGCAGCCAACACCACACTGTGGATCAGTGTAGCTGCCTACAGGCTAGCTGGCCCACAAGCTTCCGTCTCTCTTTTCCACCTCAAGGTAAACGGGGTTACAGATACATGCTCAGCAGTGTTGTATCTGTAATCATACATAGGTGTCAGGGATCCAGCGCCAACCCACACACTGGCATGGCAAGAGCTTTGTCCACTGAACCATCACAGCAGACCTCCATCAGTGATTCTGATAGAAATTCTGCTAAACCTTTACATCAGTTTAGGGATCTGGACAGAATGGCAGATGCCTGTAATCCCCTAACTTGAGATATAAAGGCAAGAGAATCTGGAAGATAACCTTGGCTACATGAAAGCAAGAAGGAGGTGGGAAGAACTGGGGAGATGGTTCCGTTGCCAAAGCATAAGGACTTAACTGCGATCTCCAGGGCCCATTTAAAGCCAAGGATGGCAGCATGTGTCAGTAATCCCAGTACTGAGGAGGCACAGGCCAGCCGTTCTGGATGAGTCCCTGAGATCCAGGACAGGGAGAGACCCTGTCTCAAAAAATAGAGAGAATTTTAGAAGGATATCTAACATCCACATCTAGCCCCCACATGCATGCACATGCATGCACATACATG
Source organism: Grammomys surdaster (assembly GCF_004785775.1). NCBI lineage: Eukaryota > Metazoa > Chordata > Mammalia > Rodentia > Muridae > Grammomys > Grammomys surdaster. The sequence goes on along the minus strand of NW_021614332.1, from coordinate 18,774 downwards.
TGCCCACACACTGGCATGTACACGTATACACACTCATAGACAAAAACAGTTTAGAGGAACCGACACTGTCAACTTCTCTCACTCATGAACATGGTGAATCATTGCCCTTGTCTTCCCTAATATAGTTTATCAGTGATTTGCAGCTTTCAAAATGAGAGACTTGTGTGTTGTTAGATCGACACCTAAGAACGTTGCTTCCTTTGAGACCTTGGATGACACTCCACTTTTATTTTGGTCTGCAAAAGGCAGCTGATGTCTGCAGTCTGTCCTTGTGTCCTATGACCTTACTAAACACGTTGGCTCATTCGAGGAGAAACTTGCCAATTCGCTGAAATCCTCAGCAAAGACAAGCTTGTCATCAGCAAAAAGAGGCAGTGGGTACCCTCCTTCCTCATCTGTATGCCTTGGGTTTCCTTATCTTCATTTTTAAAAGGAACTAGAGTTTCCAGAATGATACTGTCCAGAACTAGAAATACACTCAAGTCTTTGACCATTCAGTGTGCCATTTACTCTGTGTGTGTGTGTTTGTGTGTGTGTGTGTGTGTGTGTGTGTGTGTGTGTGACTTTATTCTGCTTTAGTAATTGAAGGCTACTTAACACACTTAGGCACCTGATCTCCATTCCTGATTTCAATAGGTTTTTGCCATTAAAGGGTGTGAAACTTTCTCCAACACACTGTCTTCATTATTTTACTGTTGCTGTGACAAAATACCGTGGCCAAGAGAACTTATATGTAAAAGAAAGTATTTAGTTAGACTTATGTGTTCAGAGAGCCCGAGTCCGTGATGGTGGAGCAAAGGCATAGCAGCAGTAACAGCTGAGACATCACATCTTCACCTGCAAGTAGGAGACAGAGAAACTGGGGATAGTGTGCATCTTTTGAAACCTCAAGCTTCACACCCTGTGACACACCTCTTCCAACAAAGCTGTACTGCCTGATCTTTCCAAACACTTCCACCAATTGAGGACCAAGTATTAAAACATGAGCCTTTAGGTATCATTCTCATTCAAACCGCCACACACAATTTATGCACCAATTGGTATTAATAGCTGGTGTTTTCTTCTTTAGCCTGTTAATATGCTGGATTATGTGGATTAATTTTCAAATACCAGATTAGCCTCAAATCTCTCCAATAATCCTACTGGCTGCTGATGTATAATTCTTCCTATATATCACAGAGTTCCATTTGCCAATGTGTTATTAAGGAGCTTTAAGTCCACAACAAAGGAAATGGGTCTTTAGTTTCCTTTTGTCAAATTATATATGTTAAGTTGGGATACCCCTAGAATGTCTAAAAGAGGCTAAAAATGGTGTTAATCTTTGAATCTAAAAATGGTGTTAATTCTTTAAATACTTAATAGCATTCTCCACTGAAATCATCTGGGTCTGGAGATTTCCAAGGGAGAGCTTTTATGTGTAATTACAAATTCAATTTTCTAAATATTAATAGAATATTCAAATTAGCTGCTTCCTATGGTTAGGAGCTAGGTAGTTTCTGCCTACTGAAGAATTAGCTCTGTGAAAGTTGTCAGAGCCATGTGTCCAGGTACCTGCAGTTTTTTTTTTCTCATGGTTTTTTCTTCTTGTGGCTACAGCCACAGCTTCTGGTTCTGGTAAGTCGTCTCTAGTCTTTTTTGTAATGTCACTTTAAATGTCAACTAGTCTTCAAAAAGCCTTCCTAGGAAGGTCCTGCAAAAATGTATGATTTTCCTGCCATGAACACATGGGAAGACACCACACACACACATCTTTAATTATTAGGAAAATTGAAAGCAGAACCTCAGGTAGACACCTACTCGTGCCCATTAGGATGGCCACTGCCCAAAATCAGAAGCAAAGCTTTATGAAGGTCCAGAGAAAGTTCAACCCTTGTATGCTGCCAAAGAGAGTATAAAAGTGTGTTCCCATGTATAATGGAAAACATGGTGGCTGCTCCACAAAACACATAGCTAGAGAGAGAGATATAAATGGGATAAATACAGATGATATAGATATTGATTAAATGTAGATATATAGATATATGTTTACCATGTGAACCAGTAGCTCCACTTCTGGGTACATTGACAAAAGTAGGGATACAGATATATATACACATACATACATGTGTGTGTGCATGTGTGTGTGTGTGTACATACAACATGGTGTATGCATTCATCCTCTGCTGAGGCCACTCAAATTATTTGTCATAGCTATTCCTTCCACTCACCTCGACATAAACACCTTCTCAAACACCATACCTTTTCTGATCCTCAGCCTTACAGGCTTGGTCCTCATCTTCCCTGGGACATGCATCTCTTCCCAGCTCCCCAAGCATCAAGCATGTTCACATGGTCCAGATCTTTTCCTGTTTGCTGTGATAAAATACTCTGTTAAAGGTGATAAGACTTATTACCCCATATTCCTAAAGGGGATGAAGGACTCATTTTAGCTTGTGCTTTGAGGTACAGTCCACCGTGGTGGAGAAGCCAAGGCAGCAAAAATTCAAGTCAGTTGGTCACACTGCATCCACAATCAAGAGGAAGCAATGGGTGCCCCTTTCTCCATTATACAGCCTGGGGAACAACTCTATCCCATTTGTGCTGGTTAGTTTTTGGTTTGGTTGGGTTGGGTTGGGTTGGGTTGGGTTGGGTTGGGTTGGGTTGGTTTGGTTTGGTTTGGTTTGGTTTGGTTTGGTTTGGTTTGGTTTGGTTTGGTTTGATTTGGTTTGGTTGGTTTGTCAACAGATAAGATACACCCATCAGATTAACCTTAGGCAAGTCTGTGGACTTTTCTTGGTTGATGATTGACATGGGAGGACCCAGCCCACTGTAAGCAGTGATGCCTCTGGGCAGGTGGCACTGGGTGTATAAGAAAGCAAGCTGAGCAAAATATGAGGAATAAGCCAGAAAGCAGTGTTCCTCCAGGGCCTCTGCCTCCAGATTCCTGCCTTGAGGTCCTGTCCTGGCTTCACTCAATGACTGACTGAGATTGGGGTATATAAGCCAAATAAACCCTTTCCTCTTCAAGTTGATTTTAGACATGTTTCACCACAGTGATAGAAATCTGACTGTGACACCCTTCTCAAAAGGGCAACCAAAGGCATCACTTTTAAGCCATAGCCTTCCACCCCTGGTCCCCATAGGCTCATGATCATGTTATTATATAAAATGTATTCTTTCCAGCATTAAAAGTCTAAAGTCAGGAGCCAGAAGGAAAAGGACACCACAAGAACTCTGCCCACAGAATCAACTATATGAGTCTGACCTAGGTCCTCCATATAAGTGTTAAGGCTGTGTAGCTCAGTGTCCTTGTGAGATTCCTAACAGTGGGAGTGGGGCTGTCTCTGAGTCTTTTGCCTTCCTTTGGGATCCTTTTCCTTCACTCAGTGGCCTTGTCCAGCCTTGATGTGTGAATGTGTCTGGGCTTTTGTAGCTTGTGATGCTGTATTTGGATGGTATCCCTGAAGGGCCTGCTCTTTTTGAAGAGAAATGAAGGAAGTGAGTATCTGATGAAAAGGGGAGGTGGTGGAGGCAAGGGGGAAAGAGAAAATTACAGTCAGGTGTAATATATGAGAGAAGAAGAAGGAAAGGGGAAAAAGAAGTCTTCGTAGTCTTTAACACTTCCAACCTTCAAACTTCTTAGTGATTCTTTATGAGTTTCACATCATATGCCCTAGTCACGCTCACCTCCCGTCCCCTCATCTCCACACTTCACCATTGAAACCTCCCCCAGCAAAATAAAAAAACACCCAAACAAACAACAACACAAAGCATAGACAACACCTCCCCATGGAAGCTGTAGTGTGTCACCGTGTGCCCCACAGTATATCCTTGTCTACACATCTTCCTTTGCAAATGGTCATTGCAATGAGCCATTGGTCTGGTTCCAGATCTCTGGCTTCTGTAGCATCATCAATACTGGATCCTCACAAGGACTCCTCCCGGTTATCCTGTTGTCGCCCTGTGTCATGGAGATCCTGCAGCTTTGAATCAGCAGGACTGGCCCTTTCACGAATCCCAACCATTTGAAGATAATATGGATTTGGGGGTGGGCCAACTCAGAGCCTGGATCTGGGCCTGGGTCGTTGATAGCTGAGCTGGCCAGTGCATTGGCTCTCCCCTCTCCACACCACCAGGGAAAGCTCTCCAGCATTGCTCTGGCTAGGCCACCCAATCAGCAGGAAGCAGAGTCGGCTGTCCTGCTCTTATGCCCTCAGGGTGGCTCCCCGTCACCCATGTCTCCAGAGCCAGCTCCACTGAGATGCACAGTCAAGGTGCAGGGCCTGCTCTCGAGTGCTACAGCCAGTGAGGAGGCAAGGCTAGCTCTCTCCACTTACTGCAGGAGGCAAGGGGATGGAGGGGAGAGCATCACCCCCACACCCCGCCACCTCACACCACCTCACAGCAGATGAGTGGCAGGACCAGCTCTCCCAGGCTCTCATGCTCCACTTCTCTTCTCTTCCCATCTGTCCACCACATACTTGCACCCTGTGGTGGCTCCCACTGCATGCTGTCTGCATGGCTGGTAGGCTCTTGGGTGACATCTTCCAACAAGTGGGTGGCTATGACCCACCTGTGCTGTGGGCCAGAGGGCCGGTCTAGGGGTAGCATGGTGGTCTATAGTTCTCTGTCTTCCTCCTGCCATTCTGCCCTGCATGATGGTAGACTGGCCTCTGTGTGTCTATGGCTAGCCTGGACCGTGAGGCAGAAAGCAAGTCTGTGGTCATCTTTCCCCACTCACACCATGTGGAATGGAGGAACACAGGTCTCTGTCTTCCTCATCCGAAGCTGCCTTCCTGGGTTTGGCTTGATTTTTATCCTAGGCATATAAAACAGTTTTGGCCATCAAGCCAGGCATCTGCTCTGCCAATGCCAACTTTTTTTTTCTTTCTTTTTTTTTTTTTTTGGTTTTGGTTTTGGCTTTGGCTTTGATTATTGTTTTTGTTCTTGTTTGGTTGGTTGGTTTTTAGGGGATTTGATTTTTTTTTTGGTTGGTTGGTTTTGTTTTTTTTTGTTTGTTTGTTTGTTTGTTTTTTGTTTTTTGGTTTTTTGGGTTTTGGTTTTTTTTTTTTTTTTTGAGACAGAGTTTTTCTGTGTAACAAGCCTTAGCTTTCCTGAACTCACTTTGTAGACCAGGCTGACCTGGAACCCACAGAGATCTGCCTGTCTCTCCCTCCCAGGTACTGGGATTAAAGGCATGCACCACTATGTCCCAGCAAATTCCAATATTTTAAAAGTTCTTTTAACTCTAAGCTCCCATAAAATCAAAAACAAGTTACATATTTCCAACATATAATGACAGTGATCAAACATTCCTATTCCAGGTGTGGGTCATAGAAAGAAAACAATAACACCAAAGCAAAAGCAAACTCCAGTAGGGACAACACTAGATTCTGCAGCTCTGTGCCCAGCATATGGAGTTCATAATGTAATCATCTGGGATCCAAAAGGCTTGGGTAGCCCAGACTCTCCAGCTCTGCTGCCCTCGTCCCACACAGCTTCCTGGACCAGCTACACTCTATGCACACAGCTCTCCCAGGCCAACATTGCTGTATCTCCTGATGCCTCCAATATCTGGGATCTACCCTTCAAAGAAGCCACACCTTCACAGCTTCACGCAATGGCGTCTAGGGGTCTCGAGACAGAGAGTCTCACTCTGCCACACATTGTCTGCCGTCAGCTGTTCTCCTAAACCCCCTTAATCTTGCATCTTTCATGGTAGCACATGCCTTTAATCCCAGCACTCGGAAGGCAGGGGCAGGCAGATCTCTGTGAGTTGGAGGCTAGCCTGGTCTACAGAGTGAATTTCAGGACAGCTAGGGCTTCATAGAGAGACTCTGCCTCAAAAACAAAACCACTCTCCTAGACAGTGGCTTTCCAGGAGCAGGGAATCTCTAAACTTAGGCCTTCTTCCTTTAAATGAATTCGGATCTTCACAGATACGGCTTCCAGGGAGTGGAGTTTTGCCCTCGAATAGTGTTCCTGTTGTTCCAGTGTAGAACAGATTTCTCTTCCGTGGTGCTGATCTCTTTAGCAATTAGAGCTGTCTTCTTCCCAGCGCCAGCTGAACATTTCCCTGTGACAATTTTCCTGTGACAAATTTGTCTGTCACCTTAAACATAACTGCATTCAGATTCTCAGGATAAAGCCAGATACAGGCAGAATAAAGCCAGATTCTTGGCCAAAATATCACACAACGGCCCCAGCCCAGTTCCTGATGGAGTTCATGCTCCCCTCTGAAAGCTAATCTTATCCAGCCCTTCACTGTTGACATTTCTCTCAGCATTCTTCTTTTCCAAGCTCCCACCAGAACAGTCCACTAAGCATCTCCCAGCATGGAGAGACCCCATGCTGTACCCTTTGTATCCCAAAGCACCAAACTCTTCCACATCCCAGTCACAAAGCAGTACCAAGAGCCTAAGGACCACGTGGTTGGGTTCATCGCAGCAACAGCCCCACTTCTCAGCACCAGTTTCTGTCTTGGTTGTTTCTCTGCTGCTATGATAAAATGCTCTAACAAAAGCAACGTAGGGGGGAGGGGTTATCCTGCCTGACGGTTGAGGGCACAGTCCATCATGAAGCAAGAGATTAAAAGCAGCCGGTCACACTGCGTCCACACTCAAGGAACAGAAGGGCTGAGTGCTACTATGCTTTCGGCTCAGCCCCCTTTCTACATCTGTACACTCCAAGATTTCACCTAGGGTGTAGTTCTGTCCACAGTGGGCCTTCTCACACCAACTAACCTAATTAAGATAATCTTTACCGGTATAGCGGGTAAAGAGAGGCCTGTCTCTGAGTTGACGCTGTTCTGTCATGTTGACATTATCCAGCACAGTGTGGCCTCCACTTGCCTCTCAGAAAGCATCTCTTGACTGCACTGTTTGTATGTGCCAAACTAGCCCACATAGTATGTGTTCCCCACACCGTGCCAATGGGGTCTGGCCTCTCCTATTAAACTGGACTCTCTCTTCACCTTGTTCTCCCAGTGACTCTCTGTCTCGTATTATAATCTATCCTTCATCTGAGACACTCTTCTCTCTCAGCTCCAGCCACCATTCAGCAGGATCTCCAACCTGCATCCTCACTAAGCCCATATTAACTGTTCATCTGTGGCTTTGAGGGTCCTCAGCTGTGCCACCAATATCTACCCTTTGACTCTATGAGCCCGACCTGATACCCTTGCTCCATCCACCTCAGCAAACTCCTTTTTCTTCGCAATCCAACCTTGTTGTGGTTTCTCCTGGGACTCTCCTGAATCATCCGTGGCCTTACCTACACAGCCTGGTCTGCCCTCACATTTCTGCCTAAGCTTCCCCATGGACCTTCCTTTCCTGGCCTTGCCCTCTCCTTGGTCCTGGTCTATACTCAGCTCTCTACCTGTGTCTCTTTAACCCTCTCCATTCCAGATCTCACCTGTCTAACCCCATCCACAGTTTTGCTGGAACCCTGTTTTCATGCCTCAAATGTGCCTGTTCTTCTCCACGGTCCTTTCATCGCCAGCCCCTCCGGGTTGCCATCTTTTCTGAGTTTCCCCACTAGGTACTCTGCAGGGGCCTAGATGAGGCTGCCCCTTCCTCTCCACACCCTTCCACCCACACCCCATTTCAACATCACTCTTGCTCACAGTGGGTTTTGGAATTCAATTCTACACCCTAAATTTGTCACACTTCTATAGCAGTATGTAGGATTATCTGCTTTATTTAAGTATAGATCTAGGAAAGAAAGATAAGAAGTTGAAAAGCAAGACCCAACAAGCTTGGAGTCTGGATATTAACTTTCAATGAAACTAGACTTGTGTGGAATTGCCCAGCGCTGCTGTTCCTTTGGTTGTGGGGACTCGTGCTGAGCTCTTCGTGTGCGCGGCTTGCTTCCCCGCCCCCATGTTGTTTCCCTTAATTGCTTAGAGGACTTTCTCATTTAATATTTGCATACTTCTGGAAAACCACATCTGAAATAATGAGATAAAGGAAATTAGCTTCAGTGAAGTGGTACTGGGAAATAGCTTTCTAATTCTTTGAGTCAAAAAGAAGAAGCCATTTCAGACTCAGAAAAGCACTTAGATGCAATGGCCTACATGTTTTAAAGAATTTTTTTAAAAACAGGCTATTAGGAAACTGAGATGCTTTTCTTTAAAAGAAAAGAGTAACAAGAGAGAAGTAATGCTAACTCTCCTAAGAAACTAGCAAAGACTGGAGCAGCTCCTGAGGACACAGGACCCGTTCAGCTCCAGGATTTACTGCCTAGTCAGAGCAACCCAACCTACTCATAGCCAAGACTGCCATGTCTTTCATGTTAGAAGAATTTTTACATTTTTAAATTTAATCATTTTATTTTATGTATATGGGTGTTTCACTTATATGTATATGTATGTACCATGAGCATGTCTGGTGTCCACAGAGGCTGTACTGAGGACTTTGAGTCATCAGGTAGGTGCAGGGACTCAAATCCTGATCCTCTAGAAGACCAGCCAACGCTCTTAACTTCTGAGCTATCTCTCCAGCCCCTGCAGAAGAACGTCTATGACTTAATTTCATTTTATTCATTTTAGGTTTTGGCTGCTAAGGATAGAATCTTCAGTCTTGCACACTCTAGACCAGGGCTCTCCCACTGATCTACAACCCCAGATCCTAATTTTATATTAATTTTGAAATAATATTGCCTTACAAAGGGCTGAAGAGGCATCTCAGAAGGTAAAAGTGCCTATCACACAGGCATGAGGACCTGAGTTCAAATCCCAGCACTGATGTTGTAAAAAGTCAAGCATAGCCAGGAATACACCTGTAGCCCCAGCACTGTGGAGGGTGGAGAGAGAAGATTATGAGGGTTTGCTGGCCACTAGCCAGCCCGTCTCCAGATTGGGTTGGAGACCCTGTCTTAAAGAATAAGACAGAGAGTAATATGATGTGCTGCCCCCTGTCTTCAACAAGCGTCCACATGGGTAGTCATGCACCTGTGTGTACATCCATAAACATCCCACACAAATACACCACACGCATACACATATGTACATCCAAGAAAAACTGGCACTAAGCCAGACTCGCTCTTCTATCTAGGGTTATAGTTAATGAAGTAACTCATGAGGAGACATGAAATTTCACATTACTTTGCAGCATTTTAAAATGCACACCATAAAAACAGAAATAAAATCGAAATGGTGTGGACAGGAGAGCTACTGGGTTCACACCATTTGTCTGTGGAAGGAGATCTTCTTCCGGAGGTACTTGGGCTACATCTGTCAAGCAAAAGACAAGGAGAGTATCACAGAGGGGACTGAAGAGGTGGCTCAGTAACGTGATTGCCTCACAAACAGGAGGACCTGAGTTTGATCCCCTGAACCCACACACAAAATCAGGCTTCACTTGTAACTCCAACACTGGAGAAGTGAGGCAGGAGGATGTCTGGAGCTTACCAGCTAAGCCAGCCTGGCTTAGTCGGTGAGCTTCAGAGCAGCGAAAGACCTGCCTCAAAGGACACAAATTGCATTCCTGAAGATGACAACAAAGGTTGTCCTCTGACCTACACACACACACACACACATGGGTGTGCAGGAAGCATGAATTTGGAAAAGATACAGCTACATAGTATATACAAAGAAAATATTGTCCAGTTTATATTCATGAGAAACAGGACAGAACCGGCATTGGGACATGTCCTTTCTACATAGCATGCAGTCCCTATGTGCTGGCTAGTTGTATGTCAACTTGACACAAGCTAGAGTCATTTTGAAAGAGGAAAGCTCAGTTGAGAAAATGCCCCTACCAGCTGGTCCTTCCCTGAGTTCTCTGGATGATGGACTAGAAGCTATAAAGTGAAAGAAACCCTTTACCTCTCCAAGTTGCTTTTGGTCATGGTGTTTATTACAGTAATAAAACCCTAAGACATCCTATGGCTGGAAAATTGACCAGAGAAGAGAAACCTAAAGAATAGTTTTACATCACAAACACAGAAGGTCTGCTACAAATCCAGGTTCTATTTATGTAATTGTCTTTTTTGTACAATAAATGCGTTTTTTTAAAAAAAAAAAAAACTCTTTAGAGAAACAGTTTGAATGACATAATAACATAACAAGAACCTGGCAAAAAAGAGTAACCAGAGTTTTGGGGCAAAACCTTCAGGCAGCTCCAACATGGCAGAATCAGCTACCTCCCCCAAGGCACCAATTAAAGAGATGCATAATGGTGAAAAACAGAGGAAGAGACTTGTTCAACACATCTGCACTGGGAAGATGTGTTCAAGTGACTCCAACCCCATCTTCAAGGTACCGACTTTAGCTTTAGGTTTATGTAAACAAATAGTTCAGGCAGGATTGAAAGGTACAAACATGAAGCTATCCTGATCATGGTGCGGACCTGCACCTTCCCGGTCCATCCCTGGCAGACCTGCACCTCCCCGGTCCATCCCTGGCAGACCTGCACCTCCCCGGTCCATCCCTGGCAGACCTGCACCTCCCCGGTCCATCCCTGGCAGACCTGCACATCACTGTCCATCCTGTCTCTGCACTGCTCCTAAAAGATGGCCTGAAGATGTGGGTGAGGAAATAAACTGGCTCTGGAGGTGATTACTTCAAACCAAAGGTGTCTTTTGACCCTCATTGATAAGCCTATTGAGGGGAGCCTAAGTGAGACTGTGTTATTCCATAAATCCAAGGTGACTCAAGAGAAAAGGTTAAGAACAATCAATTATCTCTGTGCCTTCAGCCAAATAAAAGAGACAGACACAAAATGAAGAGAGATGCCAGCCTTTCGTGTGGTTTCTGTTGTCTTACAGATCCAAGTGAGAAATCAATGCCTTTTAGCAAAAGTGGTCCCTAGTTCTTTCTTTTTGCTGTGATAAACACTGTGTCTATCCTAGTTAGGGTTCCTAATGCTTTGATAAACATCATGACCAAAAGCAAGTGGGAGAAAAGGGTTTGTTTCAGCTCACATGTGCTGATCACAGTCCACCATGAAGTCAGAGCAGGAACTCCAGCCAGAAATCTTGAGTCAGGAACTGCAGCAAAGGCCACAGAGGGGCGCTGTTTACCCCCTTGTTCTCCATGGCTTACTCGGCTTGCTTTCTTATATCATCTAGGAGTACCAGTCATGAGTGGCACTAGCCTCAACGTGGTGGTTTGAATATATTTGACCCAGGCAGTGGCACTATTAGGATGTGTGGCCTTGTTAGAGGAAATGTGTTACTATGGGCATAGGCATCCTAGCTGCCTCGAAGCCAGTCTTTTCCTCTTTGCCTTCGAAGCAAGATATAGAAATTTCAGCTTTTGCTATACCATGCCTGCCTGGACGCTGCCATTCTCCTGCCTTGATGATAATAAACTGAACTCTGAACCTGTAAGCCAACCCCAATTAAATGTCCTTATAAGAGCTGCCTTAGTCATGGTGGCTGTTTACAGCAGTAAAACCCTAACTAAGACACTCAGTAAGCTGAGCCCTCCATATCAATCACTAATTAAGAAAATTCCCTACAATCCTGCCTATGGGCCAATCTGGTGGAAGCATTTTCTCAGTTAAGATTCTTTCTTCCCAGGTGTGTACCAAGTTGACAAAAACCAGCCAGAACAATTAATTCCTTGTCAGTGCGACACACAAATATATCACTTATTAAACCATAACCCTTCTTTCTTGTCATCCACAGGATGTCTGTTAATATCACATACTGAACAAAGTATAACTTTAAAAGTCCCATGGTCTTTAAATTTTTCATCACTTAAACATTTTCTTTAAAATATCCAAAGCTTCTTTTCAACATTTGAAGATTCTCTAAAATACCCAATGTCTGTCAATTTTGAGCCACTTTAAAATTAAAAGCCAAGTTACATACATTCTCATTCCAAGAGGGAAGAACCAGGGATGTGTTCACATTAAAGCAAGACAAGGTCCAATGATGTAAAGCTCAGTGTCAAACATCTGGAACATGTGAGCTTCTGGGATCCACAGGGCCTGTGAAGCTCCACTTCTCAGCTCTGCCATCCACAGCACACACAGCTTGTCTCTTAGCTCAGGCTAGCCCCACTCTACACCTGCCGTTGTTCAATAGTCCTGAAACCTCAAAAACAGGTTCTCTTCTGCAACTGGGCTCTACCTTCATCGGTAGCCTTTCCTGAACTCTGTTTGGGGACTCTAAGCCTGACACATGACACTAAGCCCCAACTTCTCTTCATGACCTCCACAATCCCAGGGCTTCTACTGTAAATAAGATTATACCTTCACCAATACCCTCTCACAATGCCAAACCTCAGCCGCCCTCCGTGACTCCTTCATGCCTTCAAAACCAGGCCCACCTGGGAGACTTGTATACATTACCAAGCTCAGCACCAGCAAGAGCACAGTCTATGTACTGACTCTGAGGAAACACTTCCCAGAAGATTTTGCCTTGGTGATACTGGTCTCTTATTAATCACAGCTAATTCTTCAGCCCCAGCTGGCCAGAATCACATATTCTTGGTTCAAAATATTGATTGGCTCCAATAGTCCTAAAGAAACTCTGAAACTCCATAAGCCAGGCCTCCGCCACCTTCACTACTCTAAGCGTTAGCTTAACTCTAAGCATTAACTTCCCACCACAGCCCATTAAGCTCTGAACATTCAATGGCTTTTCCAGCCCAACGTTCTAAAGTCTCTCCACAGTCCTCCCCAAAACGTGGTCGTGTCTGTCACAGCAATATCCCATGACTACTGTATACGCATTTCTTAGTTGGGGGTTCTGTTGCTGTGACAAAGCACAATGACCAAAAGTAACTTTGAGAGGAAAGGGTTTGTTTCAGCTTACAGCTCCATATAAGAGGGAAGCAAGAACAGGAGTTCGGGGTAGGAACTGAAGCAGCAGCCTCAGGGGGGCGCTGCTTACTGGCCCGTTCCAGGCTTGTGTTCATCTACCTTACTTACACCATCCAAGAAGCAGGGGTGGCATTGCTCAAAGGGGGCTCGGCCTTCCTCCACAGTCATGGCCACAGGCCAATGTGATGAGGGTTTCTCAACTGAGGTTCCATCATCCCAGAGGTCTCTAGTTGGTGTCAAGTTGACACAAGCTAATGAACTCAAGCAACTTCTAAGTTTCTGTCTCAGAAGGGCACTAGGAAGGGATCTCGGGGCCTCAAGTCAACACCATCTGACATAGTAATCCTGAAGGAAGAATGTCACAGAACCTCAGGGTAGAAAGACTGTTCCTCACTTGTCTCCAAGGGATAAACACACCACAGGGTAAAGACTGCTCACCACTTGTCCAAGGGGTGAACCCACCAGCTCCAAGTCCCCTTGCCCTGTGCTCTGCCCCATCCAGAAGGGAGCCTCCTAGGACAATGTGAGGACTGCATCCCAAAAGCTGAGCGCAGGACAGTAGATGACAAGAGAGAAGTGTACATCAGCCTGTCACAGGCAATCACGCTGTCTGATGAAGAGCTGGTTTACCCAGAAATAGAGTAAGTTGTTTAAAGAAAGGAGGCTCTGTTAAACTAGAAGACATCCAGGCAAGAGTTGGATCCAGCCAGAGCCAACTTTGGTGACTTAAAGGAGCTAAAAAGCAAGGGTGTTGGAATGTACTGATATATCCTCCACATGCCTTCCAGACACTCAACCCTCAGTAATATTCAACAAAATAGTGTATGTGCCCAGTCCCAAGAGGGAACATATACAAAGATGGCTAACAGCTCTTGAAGGCAGTCTGGCCTCCAAAAGGTCAGAGACTAGGTCCCCAAGCACAGAGGCCTCTTGAGACACATGAGGCCAGGCAACAGAACTTACTGGAACACTTTGAAAAATCTCCCATGTCTGGGTCACTGTGACCCAGGGAAGAACCCATCCTCCTGTTATAATTTTTCTTAAAGGCACAAGCTACCTTCTTTCTCCAAAGCACAGAAACAAGTTGACTTTTCCCTTGCAGGATCCAGCCTTAACCAGACTTATCTCAGGAGGTGGCAGACCAGGCAACTTTCAACTTTGTTTCCTTTTGGGGATGGGGTGTCTGGTTCCTCCAGGGATGGGTCCCTAGAACATCTCCTTGTACAACCCTTAGGAGTCCCCTTGACCACCACACTCTTCCCTGCTCTGAGTGTCTCTGAAGTTCCTCGTATCTCAAGATCTGATCTCTGGGAATATTGCTGTGGCCTCCAGAAATGTCGTGAGGTATCCACCAGAGATCACTCGGACACGAGCTCAAGCCAATAATAGGAAGTCTTTCATAACCAACTGGTGACTACACTTGGTGTTCAGAACCCAAGCATAGTATGAACCCTTTTTCAGGGTGGGCTTTTAATACAAAACATACATCCTGGATTGACTACACTTCAGTTAGCAAGAACAGTTACCTGGAAGCTGAACTACAGAAGGCAAAAAGCAAAGTTAGTACGTTTAGGGACTTTCTCAGAACTATGGACTTCAAAGGACTGGGTCTTTATTCTCATTGTGACAAGTGACGCTATCTATGTGCCTAAATGGTGCTTCCATCATGGTGTCAATTGTGCTGAAGTCTGGGGCCTATTACAAAATGTATAATACCTTCTTATCATGACTTGGAACCCATACCCAGAACTTCTCAGGTGACTAAGAACCTGAGACTAGATAGCCCAGGGACCTAGGGCAAAACCAAAAACCAAGTTCTACTAAAAAGAACTTAGCAATAAAATGACTTTTAATGACACTCCTCTGCTATACTCATAGACCAGTGCCTTGCTCAGCCATCATCAGAGAAGTTTCCTCCTGCTGCAGATGAGAACAGATACAGAAACCCACAGGCAGACAGTACACAGAGTGGGAGACCTTGGAACACTCAACCCTATATGGAGTGCCTCGATCAAGTCCCTCCCCTTGGGGATTAGGAAACCCTGTGGAAGAGGAAGCTGATAAACTGTAAAAGCCAGAGGGGACGGAAGACATCAGTAAAACAAGGCCCCATAAAGTTAACAGGGTTGCCACACATATGGACACACAGATATTGAGGCAGCATGTACAGGGCCTGGGTCTATGCCAGGGGAAACCACAATCAGGATGTATCATATGTTAATAAAAACCCATCTTCAATAAAAGAAAAATCTGAAAATGTTTCTTTGTGTCTATCTGTTTGTCTGTCTGTTCAATACAGGTTTCGTGTAGCCCAGCCTGGCCTGGAGTTTGCCGTGGAACCAAGGATAACCTTGAACTTCTAGTTCTCCTGCTTTTACCTGAATACAGGGATTACAGATATACATCAGTACACCAAGTTCATGTGGTGCCAGGGACTAATCCCAGGGTCTCATGCATGCTAGACCACTGTTCTGACAATGAAATACGTCCCCAACCCTGAGAATGTTGGTGGTGGATTTTTAAGCATAAAATCAAGCTGAAACTACAGTACAGTATCTAACTGAGGTACAGTACTTGCCTGCCATGTTCAAGGCCCTGGATTTGATCCCTCTTACTGAAGTACATTTATTAAGAACACAAAATGAAGCTGGGTGATACGAGACAGACCTATAGTCCCTACAGTCAATGCAGTTGGGAGGCCAAGGCAGAAACACTGTGAGCTTGAAGCTAACATGGTCTACATAACAAATTTTAGGCCAGTCTGGGTTGCACAGTGAGATCCTATCTCAAACCCAGGATAAAATTAAATCCTTGGGGATATAGCACAGTGGTAGAACCCTTGCCTAGAATGTATGATAGATAGATAGATAGATAGATAGATAGATAGATAGATAGATAGATAGATAGATAGATGTTCATGACGATTAGCTCAAGCCTTTCTTCTGAAAGTAGTGATGAGACTCTAGATGAGAGAACTCCGTTTCTTGCCTGTTTCTGAGTTATGTAAAAGCACCAATGCTGGTCTCACTTGATGCTGTGTGTGCTAAAGTCTCCCCTTTGTCTTGTTGTGCTAGGTATTATTGGCTTGCAGGTTCTGTCTTCTCTTCAAGGTTACTGAATATCACTTCCTGGCTTGAGGGGTGAGCAACTGCATAGTAACCACCAGCTTAGGCATCTCCCTTAACTCAGTGTGGAGTCCCAGAAAATGTCATTCCAGCAACCAACTCACCTCTACTGGGATCTAGAAACTCCTCAATGGTAGAGCAGAGCTCTCTCAGATTTGAAATTTTTTTGAAAGTGCCTTCCAGACTGTGTGTCCATCCTCTGTCCAGCTCTCCCAAGACTAGAGATAATACACGTGAACTGTTAAGACTTTGTTAACTTTTTTCCTCCTTTATGGCCTCCAGGGAGTTGTGAGACGCTGTCTGAAGATCGTTTCCCAGCAGCCACAGCACGAATTCATGCCTCTCTCTTCTCTTAATTGTAGAAGTTTTGTTCATGCTTTCCAGCTGTTAGAGGACTAGAGGAGAAAGGTTCTAAAATCTGAGTTCATCACAGCTCTTAGTTGATTGGAGATGGTGTTGTTTGTTTGTTTTTTAATCAAGCAATAGGTTTACTCAGAGGAAATTAGCAGAATGTAGGAGCAGCAGATGTTATCGAATAAATTCTGTCTTTGACTGGACAGTACAAGATTACCCTGTGACTTCAGATGCTCACTGGGGTCTGTGAGCTAGGACAAGTGGCAGAGACCCTGTAAGCCTGTGACATTTCAACTGACATTGAACTCCTGAGAAAGAAGAATTTTGCCTTGCCCACTTCAAACCTTGCTTGTTTTCCTTTAAGAAAGGAAACAAAAGGCCATTCATGGTCATGGCAGACAGGGTTTCCGGTGTCTCAGATCACTACAAACTTGAACACAGACCATCTCAACTATGGGAAGCTCTCACCTCAGGACAAGCAGCCTCTCACTGGCTACCTACACAGCCCTTTAGAAGCCCCTGAGTAAGCCCCTGTTTTCAGGTCTGGCTACACTTCACAGATACCTGTCAATCACCATGAGGTGCAGTTTGATCTGGGAGCATTACAATGATCAGTACAAGAAGGACGTCAAGGATCTGAGTGTTCTTAGAAGCCAATGTGTTTGACTAAGTTAAAATCAAGACTTTTGAAATAGTTTCTTCCAACGTTGGTCTTTAGAATCAGGACTTTGACTTCCACCATATGCTCCTAGCATAGTTAACCACATTTAGAGGTTCCTCGTCATCCTATTGCGTACCTTCCAACTCTCAACCTACTCCTAGCAGCACAATGGGAAAACCACCCACACTGGATCCACACAGTCCTTGGTCCTTAAGTAAGCCCCTAGGACCAAAAGCATAGGTTTCCCAAGATTTCTCAGGAACCAGAGTCCCCTCCTCAGCCTGCTCCCCAAGCCTGAACCATCCTCAATGTTACACTGCCTCTGTTAGTAGCACTAGAGTGTGGGCTAGAAACACAGTACCATGATGCTCCAATAGCAGAATACAGAATCCTCTCAGAGACCTCCACTCACGTGTATAAATGAAACCACTGAACTGGACCACTCCATGGGTAGAAAGGAAGGTTACTGGGGATCAAACTGCCAAGGTTATCTCTGGGGGGGCGGGGGCAGAGAAAAGCAAAATGGTGAAAAAGTAGATCTTATTTATGACAGTGAGCAGGATGGAATCTTTCAGTTGATACAGGCTATTTGGTTTAACCAAGAACTAGCAGCCCTTGCTTGAGTAGTTGACCTTTAGGGCCAGACTGAGGGAGGTCCTGGTAAACCAAAGCCCACCTTACAAGGTTCCCAAGGAACACTGAATTTAGGTTTCTGTTTATCCAAAAACAGTCCTTCTGTTTATCTGGTGTTTAGAGCATTGTCACCAGCACTGTCATTTAGGGGACCAACCCCTCTGCATCCAACAAGATGAAACCAGGATTCTTTTATTGTTGTTGAAAACTTTTTCATATATTCTTGATAATGTTTTTTCTCCCACAATTCTTCCCAGTTCCTCTCCACCTCCCTATCCAGCCAACTTTATGTTCTCTCTCTCTCTCTCTCTCTCTCTCTCTCTCTCTCTCTCTCTCTCT
>NW_021614332.1:0-900 GCF_004785775.1 Grammomys surdaster | reverse complement strand
TCTCTCTCTCTCTCTCTCTCTCTCTCTCTCTCTCTCTCTCTCTCTCTCTCTCTCTTAAGAAAAAAACAAAAACAAGCTTTCATAACGGTCACCTGAGGTTGAGTGGGGAGGAGTTCTCTGGTGGCACACTTCCCAGATCTCAGCATGGTCACCCTGCTTGGACAGAGTAGTGTCTTCAGTTATGGACCCGCTCCTGCACCTGAGTCACCTCTTGGTGAAGCCCCAGGCCTTCTCCTTCCTGCTGGGGACACGCCCAATAGACAAACCTTGCACAAAAATGCACTCACTTCTCAGTGTCTACCTTCTGCCACACCTGTAGCCCTGGCTGGTCTCCAAGACCAATGATGTCATCAAGAGGTGCTGCGGCAAGTGCTACATAGTGAAGAGGTGTGGGCGCTGGTTTGTCCACTCTAAGACCAACTCCAAGCACGAGAAGTGGCAAACATCTCCCTTCCCTTCAAGCAGTGTCCATGAAAAATTCATGGGAAATTCGGTGATCCTCAGGGCTTTGTTGAACCTGCTTTCCCTCACATCAGAGCTCAGTTCCTCCAAACCTAATCAGATCAGAGCTGCAGGTAGAGAAGGGTTGTTACTGTTCCTGTAGCTGTGTGGAAGAAGCAGGAATACAGAGCTAGCTTTATCTCTTGAGACAGGTCTAACTCCATAACCCTGGTTGATCTGAAACTTGTAGAGAACCTCATACCTCTGCTTCTCTGGCATCCTGGCTCATGCTGGAAGTACAACAATCCCAATTTAAAAATAAGCAATGTTCTTGTATAGCAAACTACCACAACCTTTACTCAAGGAAAACCTAGTTTACATGTTTTTGGATACTGATGAAAAATGTTTGTCATGACTCTTGGAAGGAAGGAAGGAAGGAAGGAAGGAAGGAAGGAAGGA
>NW_021614331.1:1543-2301 GCF_004785775.1 Grammomys surdaster | reverse complement strand
TGGTGGATCTAACAGGAAGGGGTGAGGGCAAGGATACTAGCTTACACCCAGGGTCATGCCCTTCTTTACTGCTGTGCCAGGTCTACACTCCTACCTCCCCCAGCCTTGACTCAAATGTCACCTTCTTCCCGGTCTACCCTGCCTAATGGTCTCCTCCTCTAAGATATCAAAGCCCTAATCCCTGGGACCTGTGAACATGTTATGTGACCTGGCAAAAGAGACCGTGCTGTATAAAGCAAGCATCTTGAGATGGAAAGATTATTCTAGGTGGGTTTGGTACATGCCTATAATCCTAGCACTTGGGAGGTGGAGTCAGTAGGGTTGGGAGTTCAAAGACAACCTCCATTATATACTGGAGCAAGTTTGGAGTTTGAAGCCAGCTCAGGGTACATGAGACCCTGTCTTAAAACATCCCTTCAGAGGAATTCTAGATTGTCTAGTCAGAGGTAATAAAAAGGTTACATCCCTAACCATCTTGGAGGAATTGTAACAATATCACAATAAGCATAGTAATCACAAAATTACACACACAGCGACCAACATTTAGTGTGTTCTGTGTCAAATAAGCACTGTGTTATTTCACTTAATTCTAACAAACCTGTGAACTTGGCAGTAGTATAGTATAAAACCCATTTTACA
The DNA here is from genome assembly GCF_004785775.1 of Grammomys surdaster. Taxonomy (NCBI): domain Eukaryota; kingdom Metazoa; phylum Chordata; class Mammalia; order Rodentia; family Muridae; genus Grammomys; species Grammomys surdaster. Next base: position 1,662 of record NW_021614331.1, on the reverse strand, counting down.
AATGAAAAACCTGAGGCTCGGAGAGGTAAGACACCTTTATTCTTTTTTTTTTTCTCTCTCACCTTCATTTTTGCTGTTGTTGGGACTGTAGCTCAGCGGTTGGGTGCCAGCCTGTCATG
>NW_021614331.1:0-1443 GCF_004785775.1 Grammomys surdaster | reverse complement strand
GAAGGAAGGAAGGAAGGAAGGGGTGGAGTCAGGAAAGTCAGGAAAAGATAGTAGAATTGTGAGATAGATAAAGAAGAGAACCCAGGGAAAGAGTTGTGTGAAAGAGGAAAGTATATGTGTATGTGTGCGCGTGTGTCTTGTGGGGAGGGGGGAGAGAGAGAGAGAGAAAGTCTGAAAGATACTGATCTCAGTTTGCGGGGATGAGGGTACAGATCAGAAGTAAAGCATTTACCAAGTATGGACAAGGCCCTTGGTTCAAATCCCAGCACCACAAAACCCCTGAAACCATGCTTTTCTGGTATTGGTGGTTGGAGGTGGAACCTTGAGCCAAGGGCACAGGTAAATCAGTAGACAGTGTACAAAGCAAGGGAAAAGATCCTCTCACCTCAGCTCAGGGCTCTGTAGACTAACTGATGGGTCTTGTGATGAGACACAACATACCACTCTTATGGGAAGGTTGGTTTGTTGTGGCTCATATTTTTCTGTTTATGAGGCAGTCCTTGCTATGTAACTCTGGCAGGCCTAGAACTTGCTGTGTGGTCTGGGTGGGTCTCAGACTTGCAGTCATTCTCCTGACCCTGCTTCCTGAATGCTGGCATTCCAGATGTGACACCACTACACCTGGGTTTGGGACAAGTATTTACCACAGTGACAGGAAATTCATATCATACACAGTTCCTGACTCCCCAGTCTTGATCCGCTTTTCTCCATGATACTTAACTTTCTAACATACTATACAATTTATTTACTTTATTTACCTTGTATTGTCCCTCTCTATCTGCTAGTATATGAGTGCCATAATAGCTATACATATATACAAAGTATTTAACACATATATAAAATGTATTTATATTTTCTTCAGCCCTGTATCCGGTGCATGGAGCTGTTCTTGGTGAATGGATGCTGTGCAACATATCTAGGGTTGGAGTGGAAGCGAAGATGGCTGCAACATTTGTTTTCCTGGCATGCTATGGGTTCCTGTAACTTTACAGAACGGAGCAAGGCTGGCTTTCAGAGCTGTTTGGGAGGCTCGGGCAGGAGGATCACAAGTTCAAGGCTTGCCTGGGCTACAGGGTAGGTTCAACCCTGTCTCAAACCAAAATTGAAAACAAAACAAACAAACAAACAAACAAACAAAAGAATTGGTGGTATAGCTCAGTGCTATAGTGTTTGCTTAGCATTCAGAAGGCTCTAGGTTCAATCCCCAGAATGATTGTTTGTTTGTTTGTTTGTTTGTTTGTTTTGAGACAGAGTCTGACTATGTAGACCAGGCTGTCCTATAGCTCACAGAGATCTTTGCCTCTGCCTCTGCAGCACTGGGATCAAAGGCAAACCCCACTATACTCAGCTTAGCACTTAATATACAACACTCATCTTTTTCTTTTCCTTCCTTCCTTCCTTCCTTCCTTCCTTCCTTCCTTCCTTCCTCCTTCCCTCCCTCCC
>NW_021614330.1:0-1280 GCF_004785775.1 Grammomys surdaster | reverse complement strand
TACCCCTCCTCCTTCTTCTCTGTGGATGTAACCCCCACCTACCCCCCCCACTCCCACTTCCCCACCCTCAAAATTCCCACCCCCTGGGGCTTCCAGCCTTCATGAGGTCAAGGATCTCATCTTCCACCTGTGCCCAGCAGGGCTCTCCACTCTTACATATTCAGCTGAAGCCCTGGATCCCTCCATAAGTGCTCTCAGGCTGGTGGTTAGGACCCTGGGAGCTGTGGTTGGTTGGTATTGTTGCTCTCCTCATGGTGCCACAAACCCTTTCAATTCCTTCAGTCCTCACTCTAACTCTTCCATTGAGAACCTCATGATCAGTTCAATGGCTAGTTGTGAGCATCTGCCTCTGAATATGTCAGACTCTTGAAGGCCTCTGAGGAGACATCCATATCAGGCCCTTATCTGCATGCACTTCCTGACTTCCACATCAGCATCTACCTTTGGTGACTGCACATGGGATGGATACTCAGGTGGAAAGGTCTTCAAATGGCCCCTCCTTCAGTTTCTGTCCCTCACTTTGTCTCCATATTTGCTCCCTTGAGTATTTTGTTGCTCCTTCTAAGAAGAACTGAATCACCCCCACTTGGTCTTCCTTTTTTATGAGCTTCATGTGGCCTGTGAGTTGCATCTTGGGCATTTCAAGGTTCTGGGCTAATATCCAATAATCAGTGAGTGAATACCATGTGTGTTCTTTTGTGATTGGCTTACTTCACTCAGGATGATAATTTCTAGTTCCATCCATTTACCTAGGAACCTCTCGAATTCATTGTTTTTAATAGCTGAGTAATACTCCATTGTGTAAATATACCACATTTTTTGAATCCATTCCTCAGTTGAAGGACATCTGGGTTCTTTCCAGCTCCTGGCTATTATAAATAAGGCTGCTATGAACATAGTTGAGCATATGTCCTTGTTATATGTTCGAGCATCTTCTGGGTATATGCCTAGGAGTGGTATAGCTGGATCCTCGGGTAATGCTATGTCCAATTTTCTGAGGAACCGCCAGACTGATTTCCAAAGTGGTTGCACCATCTTGCAGTCCCACCAACAATGGAGGAGTGTTCCTCTTTCTCCACACCCTCGCCAGCATCTACTATCACCTGAGTTCTTAATCTTAGCCATTCTGACTGGTGTGAGATGGAATCTCAGAGTTGTTTTGATTTGCATTTCCCTGTTGACTAAGGACACTGATCATTTCTTTAGGTGCTTCTCGGCCATTCGAGTTTCTTCCATTGAAAATTCTTTGTTAAGCTCTATACCCCATTTTTTAATAGGGT
>NW_021614329.1:0-1670 GCF_004785775.1 Grammomys surdaster | reverse complement strand
AAATGTGTATAAGATCCTATCCAGACAGAAGAAAGATGTGAGGATTACATCATCATGGATGTCTTGAGAGCTGCTGTCACATCAGAGCTGTAACACTCCCTGGGGAAGAGAGTTCTCTCTTGAAGCTTTTACCACTGGAACCTGCCAGGACCTCCTGCCGTCGCATCTTGCCTGGTGGTCCCAACTTTGGTTCCTAGCCACTGTGCCTCAACTGTCCTATAGTTCATTTCAAATAAGGTCTAAGCCAATTAATATCTCCTAATAATTTTTGAAGGTCATTTAATGTCTTTAGTTGATCTTGTCTTATTGTCATTTTTTGATGAGTGATAGCATTGTCATCTAACATGAACCCTAGATATTTATAGGGTTCTTGAGTTTGAAGCTTTTCCAGAGCTATCTCTAATCCCTTTGCTGCTAAACGTTTCTTCAAATCCTGAAAACACTTCGTGGGTATCCCTGCCAGCCAATAAGATATCATTTGTATAATGAATGATATACACCTGTGGCCACGCTTTCCTAACTGGCAAAATAGCTGATGCCACAAACTTCTGGCATAAAGTAGGACTGTTAGCCATTTCTTGGGCAACACCACCTAGGAATACCGTTTCATGGGCTCCCTCAAGTTGCTATAAGGGACACTGAAAGCAAAATGCTCACAATCCTCAGGCTGTAATGGAATAGGAAAAAAGCAATCTTTAAGATCTACAACTCTTAGCGGGGCAGTGGTGGTGCACGCCTTTAATCCCAGCACTTAGGAGGCAGAGGCAGGCGGATTTCTGAGTTCGAGGCCAGCCTGGACTACAGTGTCGCTACCCACTCCGACCCGTAGAATGAGATGGCGACACACGGAGCTCTTCTCGAAGCCATTTATTCAGGAACCCTTTTTACAGGAAGCCCCCGATTCAGCCCAAACCTCCCCAGATATGCCATGTCCTATCAGCTTCTGCCACGAAGTCGCTTCTCATAGGGTGCAACCTGCTCAGTTCATGTGACCTGATACTACGCAACAGGACGCATGCGCACCATTACAGTGCTGAGGTGGCAGACGGGTAAACTGAGCGGAAATCAAGTGCAAGTCTTAAGACTTGGCAGCCAGCCAGGGCACCATCTTGGGATGGCCACCACACCCGCTCTCCACACTACAGAGTGAGTCCGAGGACAACTAGGACTACAGAGAAACCCTGTCTTGAAAAAAAAAAAAAAGGAAAAAAAAGAAAAAGGCGTGAGCCACCACTGCCCGGCAAAGTCATCTTTTAAATGTGTGAGTTTGATAACGGTATCTGGCCTCTTCTCTAATAAGGCAAGATGGGTGGCTGGAGAAATACTCTTCCAGAAAGAGATAGTGTTTTGTAGCTGGGAAGTACAGCATTTAGAGTTGGCCTCAGCTTTTAGGAAGACAGGCATGTTCATCTGGCCATGGGTCTTAATGGCAGGAGAGTTTTCACTGCTGTTTCCACCTCATTTGTTTAACTTGTTGATCTCTTCTTGGTCTGACTTTGGGAATTTGCATAAATAAACACATGGATTTCTTTTAGGTTTTCTAACCTGACAGAGTGTCGATTTTTTAAAGCATTCACTTAGAATATTCTGAAATCATCTGTATTACAAGGTTTACCTGCTCAATTGATTTTGTTAATTTGGGCATAAACTCTGAGTTTTCTTCCTAGTTA